>NC_057803.1:319698314-319790338 GCF_018294505.1 Triticum aestivum | reverse complement strand
AAAACAAATTTTCCCCGACTCCTAAAAATGAGTCGAACAAAATGAACTTTAAAAACGGCAAACATGCATAAATTTTTTAAATGCTCATTTTTGCCTAAGCAAAATAAATCTTCCAAAACCAAATCTTGATTTATTTATAATATCTTCATTTTTCCTAAATATTGGGAAAGTCATATTATTCCCTCTCTTAATTTTTTTTATAGGAAAAACTTTATGAAGATAATTTAAATAAATCCAAATGATCCTATTTTCAAAATTTGAGAAATCCCAAATATGAAAATAATGAAACTTCCAACTCTCTCCGAGGGTCCTTGAGTTGCGTGAAATTTTCTAGGATCGGAAAATGCGAGAAAAATATGATATGCATGATGACCTAATGTATAACATTCCAAATTGAAAATTTGGGATGTTACACTTAAATCTCTAGATTTTCACATACTTTTATCCCCGTTGAAAACTTCAACCAGTTTGTTATCAATCACCAAAAAGGGGGAGATTGTAAGTGCATCTAGTGCCACCCCTAGTTGGTTTTGGAGTATTGACGACAAACTTGGTTGAGGGAATAATGTGTTTGTGAGAATTGTAGGATAACACAGGTAGTAGTCCATCAATGATTCGGTTTACCTACTAGAAATGACCCCTAAAAATGTGTGAATACAATGGTGGTCTGTGAAGAGATTCACATTGAAGACTATGACATGAGAAGACATCGCATGAAGACTATGGATTGCGAAGACATAGTTGTTTCGTAGTTTCCTTTTCTTCTTTGTTGAGTCATAGGAACCACCATGCTGTTAAGTGGGGTCCAAGTGAACAAAGTCAGAGTGATTGCAGTGATGCTCAACCGAATCCTATGCCAACTTTACTTGTAGCCCAAGTCAAGCTGCCGCGTGTGTTTGAAATCTGACCGTTGGACACGTCTTAGTTCCTTAGTGACCCAGGGTCATTTCGGACAAATCAGGTTGGGGTGCCTCCTGGCTATAAATAGCCCACCCCCTACACCATAAATTGGTGGCTGCTTAGAGTTAGTGCACGACTTTTGTCGTTTGAGAGCAACCCACCTCCGAAGCTTTTGAGAGAGAAACCCTTGCGAGGACAAATCCCTAAACACCCAGAGCCAAAGAGTGTTAGGCATCACTAAAGTATTTCTGTCTGCGTGATCTAAAGACTTGTTACACTTGAAGATTGTGAATCCTCCAGCCAATTAGGCGTCGTGTTCTAAGCATCCAAGAGTCATTGTGGATCACCGATGAACGAAGTTTGTGAAGGTTTGGAAGTCTCTCTTGAAGACTTACCAGAGTGATTGGGCGAGGACTGTTTGTCCTTAGCTTAAGGGGAATAAGGTGAAGACGTGGTCTTCTGAGTTGAATCTCAGCCTTCCTAACCAGACGTACAGTTGTCACAGCAACTGGAACTGGTCCAACAAATCCTAGTCCTCACCAAGCAACTGGGTATATCCTTTACATCTCTTTACTTACTGTTTGTCTTCATGAAGTCATTGCCTGCTTGCGTGATCCGATTGACTTCACTGTGTGAAGACTGTTGTTGTTTGGCTTCATACTATCTTCCATCCTGACCCATTCTACCTAGCTGTTGATAGTCTTCGTGCATTCACTTTGTTGCTTACTTGACTATGGCTTGTCTAGTGTAGTCTACCTTCCGCTGCATATCAATATGTTCATTTCTACTGTTTGGCTTCAAAGCCCCCGTGCTTTGAAGACCTTCATAAAAATTGCCTATTCACCCCCTCTAGTCTATAACTAGTAGTTTCAATTGGTATCAGAGCAAGGTGCTCCCTTGTTCTATGTGATTAGGTTTAACCACCTATAGTTTTAGCTATATCGACTACATGGATAATCAAAGTCTCCACTACGTGCCCTTTCTTCGATGGCACTGATTACCCCTACTGGAAGAATAAGATGCGCATGCATCTTGAAGCCATTGATGTCGACCTCTGGTGTGTCATCAAGAACGACGTTTCCAAGGCCGGTGAAGATGTCACCCCTGCTGGTGTCAAGAAGTTTGAAAGATCGTGGACGTCACCTAGAGGGGGGGGGGGTGAATAGGCGTTTTAAAATAATTACGGTTGAGGCTTGAACAAATGCGAAGTAAACCTAGCGGTTAATTTGCCAAGCACAAAGCCTAAAACAACTAGGCTCACCTATGTGCACCAACAACTTATGCTAAGAAAGATAAGCAACTATGTGATAGCAAGATATATGACAAGAAACAATATGGCTATCACAAAGTAAAGTGCATAAGTAAAGGGCTCGGGTAAGAGATAACCGAGGCACGAGGAGACGATGATGTATCCCGAAGTTCACACCCTTGCGGATGCTAATCTCCGTTTGGAGCGGTGTGGAGGCACAATGCTCCCCAAGAAGCCACTAGGGCCACCGTAATCTCCTCACGCTCTCGCACAATGCAAGATGCCATGATTCCACTAAGGGACCCTTGAGGGCGGTCACCGAACCCGTACAAATGGCGACCCTTGGGGGCGGTCACCGAACCCATACACTTTGGCAACCCTTGGGGGCGGTCACCGGTACCCGTCAAATTGCCCGGGGTGATCTCCACAACCTAATTGGAGACCCCGACGCTTGCCCGGAGCTTTGCACCACAATGATTGAGCTCCGAACACCAACAACCGTCTAGGGCGCCCAAGCACCCAAGAGGAACAAGCTCAAGGGTACCAAGCACCCAAGAGTAATAAGCTTCTCAACTTGTAACTTCCACGTATCACGTGGAGAACTCAAACCGATGCACCAAATGCAATGGCAAGGACACACGGAGTGCCCAAGTCCTTCTCTCTCAAATCCCACCGAAGCAACTAATGCTAGGGAGGAAGGTGAGAGGAAGAACAAGAAAGAGAACACCAAGAACTGCAAGATCTAGATCCAAGGGGTTCCCCTCACATAGAGGAGAAAGTGATTGGTGGAAATGTGGATCTAGATCTCCTCTCTCTTTTCCCTCAAAAACTAGCAAGAATCCATGGAGGGATTGAGAGTTAGCAAGCTCGAAGAAGGTCAACAATGGGGGAAGAACACGAGCTTAAAGGATAAGGTTCAAAGGGGAAGAAGACCCCCTTTTATAGAAGGGGGAAAATCCAACCGTTATCCCCCACTCAGCCCCGCAGAGAGCGGTACTACCGCGGAGGCAGGGCGGTACTACCGCTAATAAGCGGTACTACCGCCACTACTACCGCAGCAAGTGCCGCAAAACCCGACAAGAGAAAAAGCGCACTCGAGACGAGGCGGTAGGAGCACGGAGCCGCAACGGTACTACTGCTGAGACCATCAAGCGGTACTACCGCTCCGAGGAGCGGTACTACCGCTGTGGCCCGCGGTACTACCGCTGCGAAGCGGTACTGCCGCTTGTGACTCCTCAGCGGTACTACCGCTGGGACCCTGACAAAAACCACACTCAAGAAAATCAGAACTGCCATAACTTCTGCATATGAGCTCCGAATTGAGCAAACTCAAGCTTGTTGAAAACAAGACGACGAGTAGCATAAAAACAGCGAACAAATAGTAAGAAGAGGCAGGGGAGGAATGCGAACAAATAGAGGAGTGAAACCTCCAACCGAGAAGAACCGGCAAAACCTCCAACATCGAAAACATCACAGAAGAAGCATGCGAACTCCGTTTTCAATGAACTCAAGCTTGTCATCAAGATGACCATAAGCTCTAAGACTCACAAAGAGAACCAAACAAGAACCAAGAAAGATGATGCAAGGATGCAATGGTTTGAGCTCTCTACGAACGATACGATCAAGCTACTCATCGAGAGCCCCCCTTGATAGTACGGCAATCGATCCTATAACCCGGTCTCCCAACTACCATCATGAGACCGGTAAAATAGAAAACCTATCAAGGGCAAACCTTTGCCTTGCACATGGTCCACTTGAGCTAGATGATGACGATCTTGACTTCCTCAAGTTGGACCACCTTTCTTGGTTGTGTTGGCACGATGAAGACTAGATGATTGCTCCCCCATAGACCACTATGGGTGAGCCACTCTTCGGCACATCTTCACAAGTCCATTGTCACCACAATGGCCGGCAAGCTTCAAGCACTTGATCTCTTCGCGATGATCCACTTGAACTTGCACACGACAATCTTGATGATGATCACCACTTGATGTCATCCTCTCCATGGGTTGAGAGATATCTTCCTCTTGACACAAGCCCATGAACATGTACCTAACCCCACGTAGAACTCTCACATAGACCATGGGTTAGTACACAAAGCACAATGGACAATGCATACCAAACCATGGGATCACTTGATCCCTCTCGGTACATCTTCTATGCTTTGTGAGTTGATCAACTTGATTCACTCTTGACTTAGTCTTGATCAACCTTGAATCTTTCCAACTCTCTTCGTTTGGATGATGTCTTGAAGGTAAACATGAATGATCACACAATCTTCTTCTTCAAGACATGCTTGCAATAAGCTCAACTCTCAAATGACCAATCTTTGGATAATTGCTTGAATAGCACCTTGGTCGACACAAACTTTTCTTGAAACCAACACATGTACTCCAAGAAAAGCCTATGGACGAAACCTTCAAATATAACTCAAGGCAACCATTAGTCCATAGAGATTGTCATCAATTTCCAAAACCAAACATGGGGGCACCGCATGTTCTTTCAAAGTTCATTCAACTAGATTCTACTGCCAAGAACATCATCTGTGGTCATCTGACCATATGACAGTATGGTCGTGTGAGTTCTCTAGAAATTGTGAAGCTGGTCTGGGACTAGCTCTCCAAGGTCAACGAAGGCGTCTCAACCCAAAGTGATGCGGAGCATCCTACGATCATCCCCATGACACGAGCATGAGCTAGAGCTCTCGAGAACAAGGTGATTTCTTTCCTTAGTGATATCCCATTTGATCCTCTTGAGGCACGGCTACTACCTAAGTCTGGAATGTTATGCATGATTAGGTATCAAGAGGACCTTCCCGAAGATGCACATGAAGTCGGACAAACCGCCAAGTCCACGGATGAAGAGAAACGCCAAAAGGAGAAGAAGGCAGCTCCAGGACCCGGACATCCGGCCCCAGGCCCGGACATCCGACCGCTGCAGACGACCACTACAACAACAACCGCCAAGTGCTACAGGCCCCGGACATCCGACGTCAACCCCGGACATCCGGCACCTCGCCAAGTTCCGGACATCCGGCCTCGCCCCCAGAAATCCGGCACCCTTCAAACAGAGAACAAGAAAGTCAGCTCCTCCAGCCCAGACATCCGGCCTGCCAGCCCGGACATCGGGCTCTTCGTGAAGCCCCGGACATCCGGCCTCCCCTGCCTGCGTGCAGCGCATCTGGTCCAAGGCCCATGTACCCCTTCGCCCCTTAGACTATATATACTCCCCCTCCACCTATGTTTTAGGGTCAGCATTGGTTTAGCTCATATTAGAGATAGAGCATTGCTCATCCACATCGGATCTACTCCACGGGAGAAACCGCGGCCCCTCTATGGAGAAGATCCACGTTGGATTCAAGACCTCCTCACGGAGAAGAAAATCAAGACCTCCTCACGGAGAAGACCGTTACCATTGTATCATCCCTAGTTGATCGTGTACCGTGTATCGTTCCATGTATCCGAGGATCTAGCACATGTGTGACTTATTCATGTTGGTTTGAGTGTTCCTCTTCGTTCCCCCTTGTGTTTCTCTCGTTTTCCCCTTTGTGTTCTTCCTGTTCTTCGCGGAATTCCGCTCCTTTAGTGAAAGATCGGGCGATTAGGGTTCTACCCTACATCATCTTGGTATCATGAGCCACGTTGATCACGATTTCGAAGCCTCCCAGTTGTGTTTTCTAGCCTAATTTTGTTGATTTCGTCCTAAATTCGAAAATCCCCACCAAAAATAGCCCCAATTTTTTTTTGTGATTTGTTGGTTTGACAAAGTTTTGTTGGATTTGATCCATGGTTTTTCTTGGTTTCGAGTGGATCTAGCATATCCCCACTTTTCCCTACTTTCCATCCATGAAATCTCTCCAATTTTGCCTTTGGAATCATCCATTTCCGCCCCAATTCGAAAATTTCCGCCCCAAACGAGACCTGGAATCGTCGGGCCGGACATCCGGGCCATCGGGCCGGACATCCGGGTCCCCGGCCGGACATCTGGCTCCTGGAGCACCAACTCTGCTCGGTTCTGGACATTAGGTCCCGGATTTCCGGCCCCGAGCCCGGATGTCCGGCCCCTGACATTTCAACCTTCCCCGTTTCACCGTTTTGTCCATAACTAATTCATCTGAAGTCCGTTTTTCGCGTTCTTTAGCTCATTGAAAAGCTCTTGACATCCCCCTTCCCACAAAAATACAACCAACATCTTTTGACTCCATCAAATTTTGTCAATTTTGGCATATTTGCCTAGGGCTTTCACCACATCATCCGCTACACCACCACCGACTTCCGCAACCTAACCAATTTTGTTCCCCATCGCATTAGTGGTTGATTGAGGAGTGATTTGAGTCTCCTAAGTTGTTTAGGCTACTTAGGGATGATTTCTTCTTCATCAACCACCACCACCACCATAACTTCGGCATAGGCTTGCCCACTATACACTCCCGCCACCCCAACTTAACCCAATTTTGTTTGTGTTGTGAGTTGTGTCTCCTAAGGTGTTTCGTCTACTTGGGGACCGTGCTTCCAACTCCGACACCGTGTGTATCCAACCTTACCATCCATTTCCGCATTGCGCACTCCACAGCCCATCATTGCCATTCCGCAATTCCATTGAGCTTCCACAAAACCACCACCGCATTCCCACTACCACCATTTGACATTTGAGATTTTGAGTTCGTGGCTTTTCCGTTTCCTAAGGTATTTCGACTACTTAGGGGCGAGTCTCCATCATCTTGGTATCTCCATCAAGATCACCGCCACTCATCATCGGCAAGGATGGTAACCTCCATATCATCTTGGTGTCGTGGGATCCCTCCATTGTATATTCCCTTGCCATTGCATTGATAACCCCTAGCCCATTTTGCGTCACTTGCCTATCGAGACTAGCCTTTGAGTATTGTCGGCAACGTTACTTGTGCACATTAGTGATCTACACCATACATTGCATACATACCATATCATATCGGTATCATATCATCTCGTGTGCCTCAAGTTTGTTCCCGCATATACACAATTACTATCTTGGTTTATGCATTTCGCATAGTGGCCATACAAAAAAATAAGAAAGAAGAATAAGATTTTAAGAAAAAGAGAAAGAGCAACGAAGCTTGTAAGCAAGTACCATAGCATCATACCACATTGTCATATCCGATCATCTTGGATCACCTTGAGAGGAACATCGGGAACCATACATATATAGCATACTTGGGATAGAAAACTCATACATTTTGCATCTTATAGGTTGTGCACAAGTGTCGTATCCGCCTATAGAGCAATCGTGCTAGCGTCTTTCTTGAGTTGTGCAACACGAGCGTTCTCCGTGGATTCCACATTTTGTGCTCATCCTTGGTTGGACAACCCCATTTATCTATCCATGTGGGCGTTTCCGTGTGCCATTCATTGCTATTGGTCTACTTGTTTCACTTGCGAATTTGTGAATCTTTTTCAACATTATTGACTCTTGCTAACATTTTACATCAAATTTCTGTGCCACTATCCTCACCGAGCTCCACCATAAGCCTTATTTGTGTAGATGTGAGAAACCGACAACAATTGGTACCAATTGTGCTATTTCCTTGTCCACATTGGAGTGATCATTGATCCACTTTCAACTTCGGTCAAGGTACATTTGGTATTCGTTCTTCTCTTTTTACCACTCACATTTTTCTCTTGGAGTGATGGATAGGCAAGTCATTTTATCTCCGGTCTTCCACAACAACGATGGCGTGAACAACTACATCACCAAAGCGTCAATTTTCTATCTACAACAAATGCAAGGCGCACAATCAAGATTGCGAAAGCGCATCGAGAACCTCTCCATTGACATTCGCCACTCCGAAGCGAGGAAAAGGGACTACATTGACAACAAGCTTTCCGCACAAAAGGAGGAGTAAGATGCAAGGATGGAGGAGATTCGGACCTTGTTGATCAACCGTTCTTCCCCTTCATCACCCTCAAGGCGGCGACGTTCAAGTCATAGGTCTTTGGAGCGCAAAAATGACGCAAGCACAAGTCATCCATGTCCACATCTCCATGGAGACCAGCATCACGTTCGTGATCCACATCATCATGAAGGGCAAGTCACCTCCAAGCATCATGTGCACGACGACGACGAACGCCATCGAGCTCAAGCACGAAAAAGACACCATCATCATGAAGATGCTCGCCAAGCGCAAATGCACAAGTCCCAACAAGCCCTACTTCATGCCAAGGCCAACCTTCATGAGCATAAGAGAAGACCGCGAGACGAGCACCACCAAGATGGCACTACGGCTACTACCACCACCACTTTGGCATCTTCGCCAAGTGCTATCAAGGCATCTTCGCCTTTGGACGTACGACATCTTCGCCTACTTCCTGTGAGTTCGCCTACATCGACACCATCTAATACAAGGCGACCACCTACAAGCGGGGGCGATACTTCCATGTTTCGAAGCCCCCCAAGGAAGATGGCCGAGCATGGCACATTCTCTTCGGTCATGGAGACAAGCTACGAGGTGCCACATCATATGGGCCTCCTACAACAAGACGGCGACAAGAAGGTCGAGCAAGGGCCATCCCCTTCGACCACAGCGACGAGCATGAACCTCTTCAACTACATGAAGACGGCGCCCCAAAAGGACTCATTTTCCGAGTCAAGCTACGAGACCGCAAATGAGACCTTATCTTTGGTCTTGGAGGAAAGTGATGATGTGCCATCTTCGCCCTTCATTCACGGCTACGACTACGACGTGATTGAGCATGGAGACATTTGCACCAACATCTCTCTGACACCCACATATAAAGAGATGTCCCAATTCCCATGTGAGGAGAGCCACCCCACCATGAGTGACATGAGTGACTCCACCATATGTGACATTGAGAGCATTTCCTATGAGAGGATGAGTGTGACCACCATTAGCCCCACACTTGAGCGCATGCCACACATCCTATGTGAGGTTGAGAGCCATTTTAGTGACTCCACCAACCATATGAGTGAGAGCATCCAAGAGGGAGTGAGTTAGCCACCACACTTAGTGAGTGAGGTAGTTGACACGACATGTGAGGCCACTATGATTTCTATCGACCTAACCTCTACTCCAATTGTGTTTTATTCTTTGGTGCTAGGTCTCTTACATGACGACACGCCTATCCTCGATGAGTCGATACCTCCAATGGAGACAACAATGGCCATGGTGGAAGAAGATGCACCCCCACATGGTTCCATCAAGATGAAGATGACCACGACTTGGTCTTCGACACCTCACCTACAACACATGAGCGATGCTCCAAAGGTAACATAGGTGATGGTCCTTCTCTTGTCCCACTAGTGGACAATCTCACTAATGATTGCTTGCATGATGTTGATCCACCTATTCCCATGCTTCATGCTAGTGCGACTTCTTCATGTCATGACTTACCTATTTATGATGAATATGATGATGAGCATGTTGAGCTGCCTAGTTGTGATGCTATGCTACATAGGATATCATGTGAAAATTCTATTGGTCACATCATGTTTGACAATCCATTGAACTTGTCATATGCTATGAGTGAGATCTGCCATATCGCATCATTTCAATCTCAACATAATAACTATGCATGCCCCATTAAAATAAATCCCATTTGCACTTATGGCATAGATGACGAGATGATGGTCATTGGCTTTTGTTTTTCATGTGATGATATTGCTATGCTTCCTTTACATGATTTGCGCAATTCATCTACTATGCCATGCCATGATCACATTGTTCCAAATATGCATTGTTTTGGATGTTGTCAATATTCTCCATGTGATGTTTCCATTAATGCTCATGAGGAGACCCCCATAGTTTCCTCATACATATTAGGAGATTTTGATGCATTCCATACTTTGCATGATTCCCATATATGCTTGCACCATATGCATTCCATGAATAAGAATGCTCTACATATTTCTCATGATGCATTGCACAATTTGAGTCTCCATTATGCTATACATAATAACAAACCTCTCATTATGGATGACATGTTTCTATATCACGCATATCCTCTATTTGAGCATTGGATATTTTGTGCTAACCAACACAGGCACGTGTGCATCATGATGGATGATGTGTACATATACCATGCACACACCATTTTCTCTTTGTCTTTGTTTTGTGTAGGTACTCACGTATACTCGTCAACCTCTCAATCCCAAGAGTTGACGAAACGAGCTCTTGAGAGAAAAGATGACTTGGGATCCTGTGGATTGTCCTTCCCACCATTCCCTTCACAGAATGATTTTGCGCATTCCTTTTACTTGGCTCTCACACGGCTTTGGGCTATATATTACTTGTTACGTTATGCCCATTTTCTCGTGTTCACTTTGCATGCTATGCCTCTTTCTATGATTTTGCCATGCAATTGTGACCCTTGCTTGCATCTACCCATGATTCATCGTTATGCTACTTCTATGTGTATTTGCATGATAGGTGGAGATTCTTGTTGCTATTGCCATGTTTATCATGCGCCTCATGCTATTGATGCTTGTTGTGTTGGTTGAGCCACGATGTTCCATTGCTATTTCCATATGACCTCTTGCCAATACAATGATGATACCTTCCTCATATCTTGCTTTCATACTTATGCTATGTCATGTGAATTATTCATGCCCACTATTTGCACACATGACATGCTTGACATGATCCCTTCTAGTATGTTGCATCTTCACACTACTAGCTTGCTTGACTTGATCACTATGATTGCTTGCTTTGTCGCATCACCCATGTTCCACTATTACTCGCTTTCTTGGGTTGATGACATATATGTTAATGCCTCTCACATGATATATCTTGTTCATTGTCGCTTGCCTCCAATTGTTGCATCTATGCTTATTGCTCTTGGAGACTTGTACATATTACTTGTGATACACGCTTGTTTACTTGAGCCTATTGTCTTTGGTTGTAGTCACATCTTATGCTTTCATACCATTCCACATATTGTCCTTTCTTATGATAAGCATGATGAAAACGGTTGTTGGGTATCTTACCACCCGAATGATAGGTGTTGCATTTGCACTAACCTCATTTGTTTTTCCAAGTGTTTGTCATGTTCTTTCATTTTGAAGTATTCACAAGGTGGCACCGTCATGAAACACCTTGGTCATGTGAAGGCGTACATAATGCACAACACCAACATTTTTGACATTCTCATAAAGGTGAACTCATTCCCTTTGAGCCATTCTCAAATACGCATATTGGATGGGTCATTATTTCATCATTGTCTCCTTCTTGTTGTCTACATGACACATCTCGCGAACGGAGGAGCGACATTGGAGTTTGGCTCGATGGACCTTCAAGTTGAGGAGCGCTCGGACTTATCGGATGCACCTTCGAACCTCCACTTATGCCACGACATTGAGCATTGGTACACCAACACCTCCATATTTGTTGATTGTGCTCACACATGTCATGCTCGATGGACATATCATACACATGACAAATTTCCATCTTATGCATGGATTGACTCATATTATGATTGCCTTGTTGCATCTTGTCTTTCTATGTCCTCCATGATATATGAGCTTGTGCACTTTCTTAGCAATTTTTTGTGATCTTTCTTGATGGCATATTCATCCATCATGATCATATTGCCCATCATCAATTGCATGATCACATACTCATCTTGAGCATCCATTGCCCTATTCATGCTATTGATAAACCGTCTCTCTATGACATCATTTTGCACCGTGGTTGCATTGATCACATTCACAATACATTTGTGCACACAATGAATGCTTTTTCTCCGATGAATGATTTACATCTCATTCCATATCATCTTGCTAAGTTTCATGTATTTTGTCATGAACATTCCCGCCGCACGGACTCATACTTCCTTGATGGGCACTTTGTGTGCGCTAACCATTGTATTTTCGAGTGTCATTTGTGTTTGCTTTTCTTGCATGTATACCACTCTGGCGACACCTTGGAGTACTTGGATTGCGCAATGTCTTCAACTCAGTCCAACTACAAGTCTGTCCACAACAACCGTTTCCATGGTGATGAGGATCACGATCCGAGGTCAAATCTTCCCCAAGGGAGGGGAGATGATGCGGAGCATCCTACGATCATCCCCATGACACGAGCATGAGCTAGAGCTCTCGAGAACGACGTGACTTATTTCCTTAATGATATCCCATTTGATCCTCTCGAGGCATGGCTAGGTATCAAGAGGACCCTCCCGAAGATGCACGTGAAGTCGGACAAACCGCCAAGTCCACGGATGAAGAGAAATGCCGAAAGGAGAAGAAGGCAGCTCTAGGACCCGGACATCCAGCCGCTAGAGACGACCACTACAGCAACAGCCCCCAAGTACTACAGGCCCCAGACATCCGGCGTCAACCCCGAACATCCGACACCTCTCCAAGTCCCGGACATCCAGTCTCGCCCCCGGAAATCCGGCACCCTCCAGACAGAGAGCAACAAAGTCAGCTCCTCTGGCCCGGATATCCGGCCTGACAGCCCGGACATCCGGTTCTCCATGAAGCCCTGGACATCCGGCCCGTCGCCTGAACGTCCGGCCTCCCCTGCCTGCATGCAGTGCATCTGGGCCAAGGCCCATGTACCCCTTCGCCCCTTAGACTATATATACTCCCCCTCCACCTACGTTTTAGGGCATTGCTCATCCACATCGGGCGATTAGGGTTTAGCTCATATTAGAGATAGAGCATTGCTCGTCCACATCAGATCTACTCCACGAGAGAGACCGCAGCCCCTCTATGGAGAAGATCCATGTTGGATTCAAGACCTCCTCACGGAGAAGACCGTTACCACTGTATCATCCCTAGTTGATCGTGTACCGTGTATCGTTGCATGTATCCGAGGATCTAGCACATGTGTGACTTATTCATGTTGGTTTGAGTGTTCCTCTTCGTTTCCCCTTGTGTTTCTCTTGTTTTCCCCTTTGTGTTCCTCGTGTTCTTCGTGTGATTCCGCTCCTTTCGTGAAAGATCGGGCGATTAGGGTTCTACCCTACATCACAGAGAGACACAAGGATCAGTGTTCTTCGCAACCTCTTCAACCGCTTCAAGAGAAATGACAATGAGAATGTTCAGCTGACGTTTGATCGCCTCACTGACATCACAAATGAGCTTCATGCATTCGGCGCCACTGAGATCACCAAGCATGAAATTGTCAAGACACTCTTGAGATCACTCGACAACTCATTTGACACCTTGGCCCTGATGATTCAAGAACACCCTGACTTCAAGACTCTCGATGCGTCTTACATACTTGAGAGGCTCAACACACATGAGTTCTAGTTATCTGGGAAAAGAGATATCTACGGTCCCAACTATGGCCAAACTCATCCTTTGAAGGCAAAGGCCGTTTCCTCATCTGAAGAAGAATCTGACTGCAGTTCTGAGGATCCTGAAGGCATTGGAAAGGAACTTTCCATGCTAGTGAAGAAGTTCCAGAGGTTCACCAAGAAGAAAGGCTCCAGACAATCTTCAAGATCCATCTCAAGAAATGATGAAGCTTCCTCCCGTGACTAGAAGAAGAGAACGTGCCACAAGTGCAAGAAACCTGGTCACTACATCTCTGAATGTCCTCAATGGGACAATGAGAACAAGAAGAAGAAGAAGAAGAAGAGCAAGGAATACAATTTTGATGACAAGAAGAAGAAGAAATCCTCAAAGTCTTCTTCCAAGTCTTCGTCGAAGTCTTCATCACATAAGAAGAGCTCATCCATCAAGGCTCGTGCGTTTCTTGGCAAGGAGATGCATTCAGAGGAGGAGTCTGCATCTGAGGAGGTGGATATGGAGTATGAAGAGGAATATGATTCAGCCGTGGCAAGCCTGGCTCTAGCTTCAGCATATGTTGCCAAGTCCATCTTCAACACTAAAGACAATGGCCTCGTCACCAATGCTGATGCTAATGATGAGGATGACTCTGCACCCACCTACTGCTTCATGGCACGTGGTGCCAAGGTAAACTCACCCAATGCTGACTATCAAACATCAAGTGAAGATGACTCTTAATCTGAATCTAAACCTAGCTACAAAACACATGCTAAAATTGCAACACAACAACAGAATGCTATGGAACATATTCAAAAATTGCTAGACAAAAGCGATGACCTGTTGGACACGGAAATGACCCGATCTCAGTCCTTAATTGAAGACATTAAAAATCTTCATCTTAAGTACGAGGAACTTGAAAGTCATCATAAAACTGTAACGCCCTCGATGCGGCTATATCTCCGACGTGTCGAAGCACGACTCAGAGGCATAACCGCATTGAAAGCAATGTCGCAAGTAAGGTAATCTTCACAACAACCCATGTAAATAGATAAAAGGGGAAAAGGATACATAGTTGGCTTACACTCGCCACGTCACACAAATACATGAATAACATTACAATCATCCAATACACTCATGGTCCGACTACGGTACCAAAATAAAGATCAACCCCCACATGCGACAAAGTCCCCGATTGCCCCAACTGGGCACCACTACTGATCATCTGGGAAAGACACGTAGTAACGGCGAGAGTCTTCATCGAACTCCCACTTGAGCTCAAGCGCATCGTCTGGAATGGTATCATCGGTCCCTGCATCTGGTTCGGAAGTAATCTGTGAGTCACGGGGACTCAGCAATCTCACACCCTCGCGATCAAGACTATTTAAGCTTATAGGTAAGGCAAGGTATGATGTGGAGCTGTGTAACATCCCAAATTTCCAATTTGGAATGTTATACATTAGAGAATCATGCATATCATATTTTATTTTGCATTTTGGTTGATCCTAGAAATTCTACGCAACTCAATGACCCACGGAGAGAGTTTGGGATTTTGTTATTTTCATGTTTGAGTTTTCTCAAATTTTGAGAATAGGATCATTTGATTTTATTTATTTTATCATCAATTATTTCTATTACAAAAATATGAGAGAGGGAATAAAATGACTTTCCCAAAATAAATAAATATTGAGGATTTAATAAAAAATCAAATAAGATTTTATTTCGGAGTTTTTCGGTGTTTTATTTGAATTTAGGAAAAATGTGCATTTTTCAAAATTGCATTTAGGGCGCAAATAAATGTTCACCTTGTGCGGCTTGATTTTAAAAGCCCGTGAAAATTTATTTTGGAATTATTGGAGTCCGTTTAGTATTTCTTTTTATTTTCTCTTCTGAGCGGAATAATAAAAAAAAACGAACCGACTTCGGGCCGTACCCGAGCGGGACACCGCCCGGGGGCAGCCTTTAAATAGCGCCGCCCCGAGCTGCCCCAGCCCATCAGCCCCGCCTCGATCCATGCGCGCCGCCGGAGACGCCGCCGCCGCCGACAGGTTCCGCCGCCAAGGTTCGTCGCACCTCGTTTTCCGTGCCGAAAAAAGAGGAAAAAAAAATCGGTGTTCGTCGTTTTTCTTTTTCTCGGATTAAATCCATGATTTTTCTGATCGTGATTCCTGATCCGATTTTCATTTTAGTTTAACTTTTCGCTCGTTTATCGGAATCGGGCGATTCAAGCACCTAGGGATTCGTCTCGAAACCCTCTATCCGTTTAACCAACTTAAACAAGATTTTGCTATTGTAAAATTTGCCCAGATCCAGATTACTGGAATGAAGTTGTTTTCTTTTGCCGTTTGACTTTCGTTGCTTCGTTCGATTTGATTCTTTTTGCCGACCGGAGTTCTTAAGTTGAACCTTCTTGTTAGATCTCTTATTTGAGTTTTACCTGTGCATTAGATGAGTACTTATTGTATGCTTGTTTGTTTGTCTGCGATAGAATACCCGGAGTGCGCCGCCTAATACTTCGAATCGTTAGGTTTCGCGGATCATCAGCAAGGCAAGTAACACTTTGATCATACCTTTTCTACTACCCAGTTTTATTGCATTAGATCAATCCTCACACATTGCATGATTAGGATCTAATTAAATTTTGGGATGGGAAGTTGATGAGGTAGTACCTATTACATGTTTATTATCAAACCTTTGGGAGTTACTTCTACATTTTCTTATTATGCCATGCTATGCTAGTACACATGGATTGGGTGAGTGAAATCCATGATAGATGTAAGATTGTTAATTAATGGTTTATCTAAGGTGGCAACTTAAACACACATTTGGGTGGATTGAGGCACCTGGGTATTCCAGGACTTGCCTGTTTTCTTTGGGACCGCCACCCAGGCTCAAAGGGATCATGAGACTATTCATACTAGAAACTTCCGTGTGCAGCCACAAGCTATTATGGGCTCTAGCATAGTTGACTAAGTTGTGCGAACTCTTACAGTGGTAGACTAGCAGATGTAGGGGATGTATGTGGTACGGTCTACCCATCGTAAGGTGCTAGCGCTTCTGAAAGACTATGTCTCAGTCATCCGTCTTCTCAAACACCATGTAGTGCGAGAAACCAAACGGAGGCGATCGAGACTTGTGGGGAAAAGTGCGCAAACCTCTGCAGAGTGTAATAAACTAATCATGGTTAGCCGTGTCCCCGGTTATGGACATCTTGAGTATCTAGTACTTGGATTTTCATGTGAATCTCAACATGTTACTCTAAATTAATTTTGTTGGGTTTTGTTAATGATGATGCTTAATTGGGATTGAGAATGCTGTCAACCATTCTCAATGTTTAACAACCACCATGATAGTTAAATAAATTTATTCCTTTGAAGTAGGGAAAAATTGGTTTTACACAAAACTATAACCATAGAGCTTTCCACCAGCCAAATATGCATATAGTATAGCTGTTTCATTCCATTACTCTCTATGTGTTACCTTGCCAGCATATTCCATGTGCTGACCCGTTTCGAGCTGCAACGTTAATGTTGCAGACTTTTCAGACGATGATTAAGGAGTTTTTAGGTCGTGGTCCTATACTCAGTGATGCCGTTGGAGTTGATGGACTCACTTATCTTCCAAGCCTTCCGCTGTTATCGTTATTAGATGGCCTTAAGCCATATTTATTGTAATAAGTTCTCTTTTGAGACACTCGATGTAATAAGTGTGTGATTGCTACTCTGTTATAAATCCTCCGAGTACTGTGTGGTGTCAGCATTACTGATCCAGGGATGACACCGGAGCACAGAGATCAGACTGTTTGAGGTCTGGTTGCTACAGAGATGGTATCAGAGCACACGCTGACTGTAGGACACGACCACTAAGCTAAAGACCTAGATCACTATTCACTCTCTTCTCTTCTGACCTCTCATCTTTTCTACTCTTTAGGATGGCGGATGCAAGGAACAAGTTCACGCAACAGGATGAAGATACACCCTTTGGACGTCACTTGAAGGAAGTCACTAGATACCTGAACATAGGAGTACCAAGCTTCACGGGAACCTACAACGCCACTTTACCTGAAGAAGAGCGCCGGATGATTCAAGTTCAAGTTCCAGGAAGGACGTTCATGCCAGTCACTAAGCCCATAGAATTTTCTTTTGATGCACCAACTTGGAGTCTAGGAAAGAGCATGGCAGCTCACATCGCCATGGGACGCATTAGAGAAGTCTACCGCAAGGATCTCAAGGATACTATCTACCAGATTTGTGGGCGCCGAGATGAACACTAGGAGATGATCAGCACCAGGAAGGATAGATCAATCACAGCTTTTATCCAGGAGTTAAATCAGCACATTCGACGACAAGAGAACCAGATGTGCGCCGACATGATAGATCTGAAGAAGGCTAAGACTAGAATCAAGGAACTGGAGGAAGAACTCAAGGCTACACATGAAGATTATGAAGAGGAAATTGAAGTATTGGTGGAGAAGAATGACGACCTGATCAAGAAGATTGGAATATTTATGGGAGACCCTACGCCAGTAGATGAAGACGAAGAACCTCAGGAAATTAGCCCGGAAGACTACATCATCATCGACGGCACTGACTCGGAAGCAGATAGTAGCGATGATGACTATGTTGATGAAGCTGGAGCAGATATCATGGAGTCAACGATCGTAGAATATTTCAAGTAGACCACCTCATCAGTAGTAGTAGTCGACCATGTAAATATAGTAGTCCGAGCACTTTTGTGATAGATAGATCGATTGTATGCCCTTGTTTGATTGATTGAAGTGAATTGCTTGTTTTTGCCTCATGTGCATATGGGTAGTGTTTTCTCTTTAGACCCCCTCTATTCTTATATCTCATCTTTTCTAAAAACCCTCAGATGCCTCCAACCCAAGTTCTTAGGTCACCCATGTTAGTAACCTTGCTCGGAGCAGAATATGTGGCTAGTCTATGGTGTGATTGGTTACCATTAAGGATTGGTAACTATGTTTTTCCCTCAGACCTAATAGTATTGGAATCTCAAGGATTGGATGTGATATTAGGCATGGATTGGTTATCAAAGTATGAAGGGAATATTGAGTGTGCTAGTAAGTCAATTTTGCTTACCACCCCAGAAGGGAGAAGGATCAAGTATGTATCCCAACATGTGCCAAAGAGGACTCAAGTAAATTCCTAACAGGAGTTGTGCAGGAGGAAGTACCAGTGGTAAGGGATTTCCCTGATGTATTTCCAGAGGACTTGCCAGGCATGCCACCGGATAGAGATATTGAGTTTTTGATTGAGCTATTGCCAGGCACAGGTCGAATATCAAAGAGACCATATAGGATGCCAGCAAAGGATTTGGTGGAAATTAAGAAGCAGATTAAAGAGTTACTGGATAAGGGATATATTCGCCCAAGTTCTTCACCTTGGAGATCGCCAGTACTTCTAGTGGAGAAAAAGGATGGATCATTAAGGATGGTTGTTGATTATCAAGGATTGAATGAAGTAACGATCAAGAATAAGTACCCGCTACCAATGATCAACGATCTGTTTGATCGATTGCAAGGAGCTAAGGTATTTTCCAAGATTGATCTGCGATCAGGATACCACCAGTTGAAGATTCGAGAACAGGATATTCCGAAGACAAGTTTTACCACCAGGTATGGGTTGTATGAGTATACCGTTATGTCATTTGGTCTGACTAACGCACCTGCCTATTTTATGGACATGATGAACAAAGTGTTTATGGAGTTTTTGGATAAGTTCGTCGTAGTGTTCATTGATGATATCCTGGTTTATTCGAAGAATGAAGAGGAACATAAGGAGCATTTGCGTTCCGTACTTGGAAAGCTCAGAGAACATCAATTATATGCCAAGTTCAGCAAATGTGAGTTTTGGTTGAAGGAAGTAGGATTCCTCGGACATGTTATATCTGGAGAAGGTATAGCAGTAGATCCCGCTAAAGTTGGAACCGTGACCAAGTGGGAAGCCCCAACAACAGTTGGAGAGATTCGGAGTTTTCTTGGACTCACAGGATACTACCGGAGATTTATTGAGAATTTCTCCAAGATTGCGAAGCCTATGACTGAGTTGTTGAAGAAAGATACCAAGTTCATATGGACAGAGGAATGTGAGGCTAGTTTCCAGGAGTTGAAGAAACGTTTGGTTACCTCACCAGTGTTGATTTTGCCAGACTAGACCAAAGATTATGAGGTGTATTGTGACGCTTCACATCGAGGACTTGGAGCAGTGCTTATGCAGGAAGGGAGAGTTGTTTCATATGCCTCAAGACAACTGAAGCCTCATGAGTTAAATTATGCCACACATGATTTGGAGTTAGCAGCCGTAGTGCATGCTTTGAAAACATGGAGACATTTTCTCATTGGAAATCATTGTGAGGTGTACATGGATCATAAGAGTTTGAAGTACATTTTCACACAGAAGGAGTTAAATCTCAGACAAAGGAGATGGTTGGAGCTTATCAAGGATTATGATATGAAATTGCATTATCATCCTGGAAAGGCTAATGTACTAGCTGACGCATTAAGCCATAAGAGCCATGTCAATAAGTTAATGACGGGAGGAATACCAAGGGAGTTAGCCGAAAATCTTCGTGAACTATGTTTGGAAATAGTTCCGAGAGGTTATGTAACAGCAATGGAGATTCAGTCAACTTTGATGGATAGAATCAGGGAAGCTCAGAAAGCTGACAAAGAGATGGCCGCTATAAAGGAGAAACTGAGCAAAGGAAAAGCTAAAGGATTTCGTGAGGATGAGCACGACACCCTATGGTTTGAAGACCGCATTTATGTGCCCAATGACCCGGAGATCAGGAAGTTGATTTTGCAAGAGGCACACGACTCACCGTATTCAATTCACCCAGGAAATACCAAGATGTATCTGGATTTGAAGGATATTTTCTGGTGGACCGGAATGAAGAAGGATATAGCGGAGTATGTAGCAGTTTGTAATGTATGTCAGAGAGTAAAGGCAGAGCATCAGAAGCCAGCAGGATTGTTACAACCATTGCTGATACCCGAATGGAAGTGGGATAAGCTAGGCATGGATTTTATCATGGGATTGCCCAGGACTCGTTCAGGCTATGACTCGATTTGGGTTGTAGTTGATCGATTGACGAAAGTAGCTCATTTCATCCTGGTAAAGACCACTTACACCAGTGCTAAGTTGGCAAAGATATACATGACCAGGATCATATGTTTTGCATGGAGTTCCAAGGAGTATCGTATCAGATAGAGGAACCCAGTTTACCTCAAAGTTCTGGAAGCAGTTGTATGAAACTTTGGGAACCAGGCTAGAATTCAGTACAGCTTTTCATCCACAGACAGATGGACAGACCGAGATTGTCAATCAGATTTTGGAGGATATGCTGAGAGCTTGTGCGCTAGATTACGGATCTAGTTGGGACGATAATTTGCCATATGCAGAGTTCTCTTACAACAACAGTTACCAAACCAGTTTCAAGATGGCCCTTTTCGAAGCCTTGTATGGAAGGAGGTGCAGGACACCGTTGTCATGGGACGAAGTTGGAGACCGCCAGTTGTTTGGTCCTGACTTGATTAAAGAGTCTGAACAGAAGGTGAAATTGATTCGCGATAGGCTCAAGGTAGCCCAGTCCAGACAGAAGAGTTATGCGGATTCGAAACGCAAGGAGACAGTTTACGAAGTCGGAGACAGAGCTTATCTTCGAGTATCTCCACTACGGGGAACAAAGCGTTTTGGAGTTAAAGGGAAGTTAGTGCCACGATTTGTAGGACCATATCAAGTTTTGGAGCGTATGGGAGAAGTGGCCTACAAGTTGGAACTGCCCGAAGTATTTTCAGGAGTTCATGATGTATTCCATGTTTCCCAGTTAAAGAAATGTCACGCGGAGATGGCTGACATACCGTTCAGAGACACAGTGCCATTGGAAACTATTCAGTTGGATAACGATATGACCTACGAGGAGAAACCAGTTAAGATTCTCGAGTTTGCCAGCAGAGTTACTCGCAGCAAGGTTATCAAGTTTTGCAAAGTTCAGTGGAGCCACCACACGGAGGATGAAGCCACCTGGGAACGAGAGGAAGATTTGCTCAAAGACCACCCTCACCTATTTTCTAGCCAACCCGAATCTCGAGGGCGAGATTCATCTTAAGGGGGGTAGGTTTGTAACATCCCAAATTTCCAATTTGGAATGTTATACATTAGAGCATCATGCATATCATATTTTATTTTGCATTTTGGTTGATCCTAGAAATTCTACGCAACTCAATGACCCACGGAGAGAGTTGGGGATTTCGTTATTTTCATATTTGAGTTTCCTCAAATTTTGAGAATAGGATCATTTGATTTTATTTCTTTTATCATCAGTTATTTCTATTACAAAAATATGAGAGAGGGAATAAAATAACTTTCCCAAAATAAATAAATATTGAGGATTTAATAAAAAAATCAAATAAGATTTTATTTCGAAGTTTTTCGGTGTTTTATTTGAATTTAGGAAAAATGTGCGTTTTTCAAAATTGCATTTAGGGCCAAAATAAATGTTCACCTTGTGCGTCTTGATTTTAGAAGCCCGTGAAAATTTATTTCGGAAATTTTGGAGTCCGTTTAGTATTTCTTTTTATTTTTTCTTCTGAGCGGAATAATTTAAAAAAAACGAACCGACTTCGGGCCGTACCCGAGCGGGACACCGCCCGGTGGCAGCCTTTAAATAGCGCCGCCCCGAGCGCCCGAGCCCATCAGCCCCGCCTCGATCCGAGCGCGCCACCGAAGCCGCCGCCGCCGGGTTCCGCCGCCGCCGGGTTTCGTCGCGCCTCTTTTTCCATGCTGAAAAAAAGAAAAAAAATCGGCGTTCGTCGTTTTTCTTTTTCTTGGACTAAATCCGCGATTTTTCTGATCGTGATTCCTGATCCGATTTTCGTTTTAGTTTAACTTTTCGCTCGTTTATCGGAATCTGGCGATTCAAGCGCCTAGGGATTCATCTCGAAACCCTGTATCCGTTTAACCAACTTAAACAAGATTTTGCTACTGTAAAATTTGCCCTAGATCCAGATTACTAGAATGAAGTTGTTTTCTTTCGCCGTTTAACTTTCGTTGCTTCGTTCGATTTGATTCTTTTTGCCAACTGGGATGTAGGTGGTACGGTCTACCCATCGTAAGGTGCTAGCGCTTCTGAAAGACTATGTCTCGGTCATCCGTCTTCTCAAACACCATGTAGTGCGAGAAACCAAACGGAGGCGATCGAGTCTTGTGGGGAAAAGTGCGCAAACCTCTGCAGAGTGTAATAAACTAATCATGGTTAGCCGTGTCCCCGGTTATGGACATCTTGAGTATCTAGTACATGGATTTTCATGTGAATCTCAACATGTTACTCTAAATTAATTTTGTTGGGTTATGTTTAAAGATGATGCTTAATTGGGATTGAGAATGCTATCAACCATTATCAATGTTTAACAACCACCATGATAGTTAAATAAATTTATTCCTTTGAAGTAGGGAAAAATTGGCTTTATGCAAAACTGTAACCATAGAGCTTTCCACCAGCCAAATATGCATATAGTATAGCTGTTTCATTCCATTACTCTCTATGTGTTACCTTGCCAGCATATTCCATGTGCTGACCCGTTTCGGGCTGCAACGTTAATGTTGCAGACTTTTCAGATGACGATTAAGGAGTTTTTAGGCCGTGGTCCTATACTCAGTGATGCCGTTGGAGTTGATGGACTCACTTATCTTCCAAGCCTTCCGCTGTTACCGTTATTAGATGGCCTTAAGCCATATTTATTGTAATAAGTTCTCTTTTGAGACACTCGATGTAATAAGTGTGTGATTGCTACTCTGTTATAAATCCTCCAAGTACTGTGTGGTGTCAGCATTACTGATCTAGGGATGACACCGGAGCACAGAGATCAGACTGTTTGAGGTCTGATCGCTACAAGCTGCAGCAAGCGACTATCATATATGGTGGCTAACATATGCAAAAGAGAGCAAGAAGAGAAGGCAAAAGCACGGTCGAACAACTATGATCAAGAAGTGATCCTAGAACAACCTACGTCAAGCATTACTCCAACACCGTGTTCACTTCCCGGACTCCACCGAGAAGAGACCATCACGGTTACACACGCGATTGATTCATTTTAATGAAGTTAGGTTTCATGTTATCTACAACCGTACATTAACAAATTTCCATCTGCCCATAACCGCGGGCACGGCTTTCGAAAGTTTGAATCCTTGAAGGGGAGTCCCAACTTAGCCCATCACAAGCTCTCACGGTCAACGAAGGATATTCCTTCTCCCGAGACATTCCGATCAGACTCGGCATCAAGGTTACAAGACATCCACGACAATGGTAAAACAAGTCTAGCAACACCGCCCGAATGTGCCGACAAATCCCGATAGGAGCTGCACATATCTCGTTCTCAGGGCACACTCAGATGAACACTATGTACAACTAAAACCAACCCTGAAGTTTCCCCGAGGTGGCGCTGCAAGTGGCTCTGTTTGGACCAACACTCAAACGAGCACTGGCCCGGGGGGGTTTAAATAAAGATGACCCTTGGGCTCCGAAAACCCAAGGGAAAAAGAGGCTAGGTGGCAAATGGTAAAACCAAGGTTGGGCATTGCTGGAGGAGTTTTATTCAAAGCAAACTGTCAAGGGGTTCCCATTATAACCCAACCGCGTAAGGAACACAAAATCCAGGAACATAACACCGATATGACGGAAACTAGGGCGGCAAGAGTGGAACAAAACACTAGGCAAAAGGCCGAGCCTTCCACCCTTTAAGAAGTATATAGGTGCATTAAGATAAGAAGATAATATGGTGATATCCCAACAATAAGCAATGTTCCAACAAGGAACGATCTCCAATCTTCACCTGCAACTAGCGACGCTATAAGAGGGGCTGAGCAAAGCGGTAACATAGCCAATCAACGGTTTGCTAGGACATGGTGGGTTAGAAGTTTGACATGGCAATTTGGGAGGCATGATAAGCAAGTGGTAGGTATCATAGCATAGGCATAGCAAAAGAGCGAGCATCTAGCAAGCAAAGATAGAAGTGATTTCGAGGGTATGATCATCTTGCCTGCAAAGTTGTCAAAGTTGACTTGATCCTCATAAGCGAACTCAACGGGCTCCTCGTTCACGAACTCGTCTCCTGGCTCTACCCAAAACAAGAACAACAAGCAAACGGAACACAATCAACCACGTGCAATGCTCAAACAACATGATGCAAACATGGTATGATATGCGGGATGCGGTATGTGATGCATATGCAAGATTTGACAAGGAATGATTGAACCTGGCTTCAACATGGAAATCCAAGAGTGCCACCGGAAAGGTGAGGTGATTTCGGTTGAAATCAATATAAAGATCACTGGAATCGGATGCACGGTTTGGAAATGGCAAGCAAAAAAAATATGGCACCGGTCTGCGATAATCAGCAAGTGACCATCTAAATGCATCAAGATAAATATGGTACAGCAGTCAAACATAACAAAAAAAATACATGGCAGGGATCCACTCATGATTCTTCACAAAATAAGAACACTGAGCTACGGCTAATTCATCTATTAACAGGTTCAAACAAGCATGGAAAAAGTGCAAATGATAACAGGTTTCAGACTTAGTGAAAATAACAGAAGTCTGGAATTTATCATCAAGAAGCACACTTTAGAGCATAAAAACTACATGCAATAGGAACTTAACATGGCAAAGCAATGCATGGCATGAAGCTACTCAAAGCACTTAACAAAAGTCCCTTAGTGACCTTGAGCCAAAAGGGATCAGAAAATACAATTGCAAGCATGTGAACATGGCAAAAACATAAACAGATCTCAGACTTAGTGAAAAACTGGAGCATGCAAATCAGTTAACGAGTAGGCACGTTTACGAGCTCGTTGCACTCACTATAGAGCATGGCATGACAAACTAAGCATACTCCCATCAATAATACATAGCATAGAAGATAGGCATGGCAAGAACAACAACATAGCATGCATGGATCAATAGCAACATCCTCGGCAAAATCGCAAAACATGTCAACAATATGCCAGGATTCACGATATAGCAAAAGTAGAGCTCGATTGACTCAAGCTAGGGTGCTCCATAAATGCAAACAAAGACATGGATGGATAGAGCACCACAATTTTAACAAAACATCCTAACTGATCATCCTCAAAAGAGGCACGGATCACTCGGAAACAACATGAACCTATGGCATAACAACAAAATCAGGACAAGGACTTAGAGAAATTCTAAGTCCCTGAAATCAGCATTACCGATTATGCTACTTTGCAAGCTTGTGCTAGTCACCACAAATGTCACAAAAATACCTGGCAAGCACCTCTGTAAAGATGGCATGACACATAACAAAACACATGTAGAGCTTAGGATCATAGCATGCACACATTTATCATGGCAAAAATGACAAAATGCCATTTGCTGAAACAAATCTGCCAAATTCCTCACATAGCCCTGTTCCAACAGCATTTCGGGCATCAAGATGAGCTCAAATGACAATGATGCAATCAGATTAAATGATGTACTCATCGAGACGAACATTTTGATATGCTACACGCACGAATCGGAGCTACGGATGCAGAGTTATAGCATGCCAAAGTTTGCAAAAAAAAATTAGGGTTCGGGGATGAAAAGTCAACCCTCGCGGATTTGGATCTGGATCTGGCGCGTGTACTGTTCACCGGAGCACGACTCCCGAGGTTCGCCGGACTTGGAGCTTGAGGGCGTCGCTGGCGACGAGGTAGGGCAGGGCGGTGGAGGTGGCCGACTTTGTGGTGTCCGGCCGGAGGCGCGGCGCCGAAGCTCGGCCGGCGCGGTGGAGCGGCAGACCGCGACAGCGAGGTGGCGGCGCTCGCCAGTGAGGGAGGCAGGCGGCGGCGCGCCGAGCGTAGGCGTCGGGGCGGCGCGGGCCGCGCCTGGCCGGAGCGCGAAGGTACGAGGCGGCGCGGGGCGGTGCCACTGGCCCGGTGGGTGGCTCGTGCGGGCCTCCCGCGGGCTCGCTAGGCCGCGCGGTCGAGTGGCGCGATAGGGACAGGTGACGGTCGCTGAGAGGGCGCGGACGGCGGCGGACATTGTCCGGCGCCGGCGGACACGTCCGGCGCGCGGAGAGGAGCGGGGAGCTAGGGTTAGGGTAGACTTGATCCAAAATTTTCGGGGAGGAGGCCTTTTTATAGATAGGAGGAGCTAGAAGGCGCCAAATGGAGTGCAGTTTTCGGCCACGCGATCGTGATCAAACGCTCTAGATGATGGAGAGGGTTTAGGTGGGTTTTGGGCCAAATTGGAAGGGTGTTGGTCTGCAACACACACGAGGCCTTTTCGGTCCCTCGGTTAACCGTTGGAGTATCAAACGAAGTCCAAATGGTACGAAACTTGACAGGCGGTCTACCGGTAGTTAACCAAGGCCGCTTGGAAAGTCTCGGTCCAATCCGGAAATGTTTAACCTCCACACACGAAAAGAGGTAGAAAGGGACACCGGAGGATATAGGAGTGCCGGAATGCAAAACGGACAACGGGGAAAAAACTCGGATGCATGAGACGAACACGTATGCAAATGCAATGCACGTGATGACATGATATGAGATGCATGACAAAGGCAACAACACACGGAGACAAAAACCCGACACCGAGGAAAATAAAATAACTTAGGCTGGAAACGGCAAGAGTTGGGATACAGATAAGGTAAATTACATCCGGGGTGTTACAACACTCCACCACTACGAAAGGATCTCGTCCCGAGATCTAGGACTAGAAAAACGCCGGGTACTCAGAATGGAGGTGATCCTCGCGTTCCCAGGTGGCTTCACGGTCGGAATGATGTGACCACTTGACTTTGAGGAATTTGATTGACTTGTTGCGAGACTTGCACTCAGTTTCTTCAAGAATAGCAACGGGGTGCTCACGATAAGAAAGGTCTTCTTGGAGTTCAATGTCTTCAAAGTTGACGGTCAGGGGTCTTGAAGCACTTGCGGAGCTGAGACATATGGAACACGTTGTGCACGTTTGCAAAGTTGGAGGGAAGCTCGAGTTGATAGGTGAGATCGCATCTCTTGCTGACGATCTTGAAAGGACCCACGTATCTAGGGGCAAGCTTCCCTTTGATACCGAAGCGACGAGTAACTTTCATTGGAGAGACGCGGAGGTAAACATGGTCTCCGATCTTGAAAGCCAAATCACGATGCTTACTATCATAGTAGCTCTTCTGGCATGATTGCGCTGCTTTGAGGTTATCACGAATGACTTTACACATTTCCTCTGCCTCTGTGATCAAGTCATTTCCAAGAAGTTGACGCTCACCAGTCTCTGACCAGTTAAGAGGAGTACGACACTTCCTGCCATAGATAATTTCAAAAGGGGCCTTGCCCGAACTCGCTTGAAAGATGTTGTTGTAGGAAAACTCGACATATAGAAGACAATCTTCCCACTTCATACCGAAAGAGATAACGCAAGCCCTGAGCATATCTTCGAGAATCTGATTGACACGTTCGACTTGGCTGCTAGTTTTAGGATGAAAAGCTGAGCTGAAATGGATGTTGGTGCCCATGGCCTTCTGAAAAGAATCCCAAAACTTCAAGGTGAAGATGCTGCCACGGTCTGAAGAGATCAACTACAGAATGCCATGCAGAGAGACAATCCGAGAGGTATAAAGCTCCGCCAATTGAGCTGCTATGATAGACTCTTTGATAGGAAGGAAATGAGCCACTTTAGTGAGTTTGTCGATGAAAACGAATATAGCATCATTGCCACGCTTGTACTTTGGAAATCCAGTCATGAAGTCCATCTCAATGTGGTCAAACTTCCATTCTGGAATGGCAAGAGGTTGGAGGAGACCAGCTTGTCGTTGGTGTTGTGCCTTCACTCTTTTGCAGACATCACATTCATTCACGAACTGAGTAATCTCGCGCTTCATTCGAGTCCACCAATAAGCCTGCTTGAGGTCCTGATACATCTTCGTACTCCCAGGGTGGATGGAGAGGAGTGAATTGTGAGCCTCGTTCATGATAACCTTACGAAGATCACCTTTGGGCACAACAATACGATCCTCAAAGAAGAGAGTATCCTTGTCATGAAGGCGATAGCACTTGTATTTGGGTTGACTCTTGGCAATCCCAATCTTCACCTTCTTCACCATAGCATCAAGAAGTTGAGCATCACGAATCTGATCTTCCAAAGTAGGAGAGACTTGAAGGTTGGCGAGGAAACCTTAAGTAACAACTTGCAGATTGAGTTTGCGGAAAGCTTCACAAAGCTCGGGTTGGTAAGGCTTGGGAATCAAACTGTTGCAGTAAGCCTTCCCGCTCAATGCGTCAGCAATTACATTGGCCTTGCGTGGAGTATATTCGATGCTCGGATTATACTCTTGAATCATTTCGACCCAACGAGTCTGCCTGAGGTTGAGATTAGGCTAAGTGAAGATGTACTTGAGACTCTTGTTGTCAGTGAAGATGTCCACTTTTCTTCCCAATAAGAGATGTCTCCAAGTCAACAGACATGCACAACTGCCGCCAACTCGAGGTCATGAGTGGGGTAGTTCTTCTCGTTCGGCTTCAACTGGCGAGAGGTATAAGCCACAACTTTTTTCTCTTGCATCAACACTGCACCAAGACCTTGAAGAGAGGCATCGCAGAAGACCTCGAACAGTTTGGATTCATCAGGAGGAGTCCGAACTGGAGAAGTGACTAATTTCTCTTTCAAGGTGTTGAAAGTGATGTCACATTCAGGAGACCAAACGTACTTCATGTGCTTCTGGAGAAGGTTGGAAAGAGGCTTTGCAATCTTTGAGAAGTTCTCAACGAACCTTCGGCAGTAGCTTGCGAGACCAAGGAAGCTGCGGAGTTGCTTCACATTCTGAGGTGGTTCCCAATTCACAATTGCAGACACCTTCTCAGGATTCACCGCTATGCCCTTGGCAGAGATGATATGCCCAAGATAGAGAACCTCATCGAGCCAAAACTCGCACTTTGAAAACTTGGCATAGAACTGATGTTCTTTGAGCTTATCCAGCACCAAATGCAAGTGCTTGGCATGATCTTCCTTGTTCTTGGAAAAAACCAAAATGTCATCGAGGTTGACCAAGACGAACTCATTTGTGTAGGTGTTGAAGATGAAGTTCATCATGCTAGAGAAAGTCGGCGGAGCGTTGACGAGGCCAAAAGACATGACAGTGTATTCATATGAACCATAGCTTGTTCTGAATGCCGTCTTGGGGATATCTTGCTCACGAATTCGGATCTGGTGATAGCCCATACGGAGATCAAGCTTGGAGAATACTTGAGCACCTTTGAGTTGTTCAAACAGCTCGTTGATGTTGGGAAGTGGGTACTTGTTCTTTATAGTCTTCTTGTTCAATGGATGGTAGTCAACACAAAGTCGGTCCATTCCATCCTTCTTCTTCACAAAAAGAACTCCACAACCCCACGGAGAAGAACTAGGTCGGATGAGATCCATTCGCTCTTGTTCATCGAGTTGCTTCTTCAGCTCCTTCAACTCTTTAGGTCCCAGCTTATAAGGATGTTTGCAAACAGGTTCCGTGCCAGGCTCAAGATCGATGACGAATTCAACTAGCCGGTGCGGAGGCATTCCTGGAAGCTCTTCTGGAAAGACGTCTTGATATTCGCAAACGACTGGAATTTGAGAGATGGCATCCAGTTCACCCTTCTCATTGAGAGAAAATAGACGGATGGTATCGTCATTAGCGGCAAAGACAATTACATCCTCAGACGAATGAGTCAATTGAATCTGCTTGGCAGCATAATCAAGCTGAGCCTTGTGCTTAGAAAGCCAATCCATTCCAAGAATAAGATCAATATCCGAGTTACCAAGGACTAATGGAGAGGATAGAAACTTGTAGTCGCCCAAAGTGATAGTAACATCCGGGACGCAATTGTTAGATGTCATTTGCTTGCCCGGGGACACAATCTTCAACGGAAAAGGAATATTTTCGGTCACAAAATCATGCTTGGCAACAAATGGTCTTGAAATAAAAGAAAGCGATGCACCAGTGTCAAAAAGAACTTTTGCAAGAACATCGTTAACAGGAAGGTTACCCATGATGACATCTGGCGAGTCCTCTGCCTGAGCTGTGTTCAACAAGTTGACCTTGGCGTGCTTGGGGTTATGCTTGACCACAGCTGTACTTGCAGATCTCACAGGAGGAGGAGGAGGGAGACGCCTCTGATTGAAGCATTTGTTGGCATAGTGACCCTTCTGTTGGCACTTGTTGCACGTGACCTCTAAAAGCGGACGGTGATACGGAGCACTTGATCTTGGAGCTTGAGACGAAGTCTTGTTCTAAAAGCCAGGGTTGGGTGGGTGGGAAGATCCACTGCCACCTTTGCTCTTCTGCTGATAAGGCTGATGGAACGGAGGAGGAGGAAGCGAATACTTCTGCTGCTTAGCCACCTGACTTGAGGAAGAAGGAGTTGCATCTCTGACTCGCTTCTTGGAAGCATCGCACTTCAGTTGAGCAGTCTCTTGCTTCATTGTCATGTTGTAAAACTCATCATACCTCTTGGGCTCAAAGAGGACAAGAGCTAGCTGGATTTCTTCTCTGAGACCACCCCTGAACTGGTATATCATGCTTTTCTCGTCAGGGACGTCTTTCTTAGCAAAACGGGTGAGCTTCTGAAACATTTTGTTGTACTGGTAAACAGACATAGTGCCTTGCTTCAAGTTGCAGAATTCCTTACGCTTGCTTTCAACCACACTCTGAGGAATATGATGAGCTTTGAAGTCTTGACGGAATTCATCCCAGGTAATCACACGGCCTCCTCTGGAATCTTTGTACTGCTGAAAGCATTCTGCAGCTTGGTCTTTGAGTTGGAAGGAGGCGAACTTGACAAAGTCCTCAGGCCTGCCGTTACTGCACTCGAAATGCTTGCATATGTCCACGAGCCAATCATCAGCATCTGTTGCCTCAACACAATTGCTGAAGGTCTTTGGCTGGTTAGCAAGGAACTGGTTGAGTGTAGCAAACTGATTCTGATTGTTGCCATGACCCTGGTTCCCATGGTTGCGCTCTTGAAGAAGTTGCATGATCAGTTGCGCGTTTGCATTGGTAGCGGCCATCACAGCTTGCCATGCCTCCAGAGGTGGAGGTGGTGGTGGCGGATCAGGATTCGGACTCGTGCGCGTTGGAGGAGCCATCCTGAAGAGGTTGACATCCGTTAGCACATTGACAGACAAATATTTAAGCTGAATCAAATGGGTTGAAATTGCAACATATTGTCTTCACATCCGAACAAAATGAATGAATGCATTCCAATTGAAATGGTCACATAGCCATAAATTGAGAAGCCACTTAGAATTGAGGTAGAAGAATAAAAACAAGGTACAGACAAGAACGAATACTTGGTGAGGATTACCCAATCCCAAACCAAATATCCGCGGAAGAAGAACTAGAGCTACAAGAATTCCCACCTATGAAACTCCCGAACCTTTCCGGTTATGTAAGTAGGTGTTGGGGATACAGGGGAAGCATAATATCTCACCTAAATCTAGCAAATCCTACATCCAGCTGTATCCATCCTTCAACACATAACCAAGAAAAACTTTGGAAATCATCTACCTCAACCTTCGAAAAGCATCCGTTATACAAGTTATGGCAATAGTCCCGAACTCCCGCCCCAGTACTGGGTGGCGTCGAGGTTATCTCACCAACAACTGCATAAAAGAGATTTTCGATGTCGGCAAAACTCAGGTATTCCAGAATCTCAACGATAAAATTGTGACGACAACACCTTGGAGCTCAACTCCCCGGGACACTGCCACAACCCCTGTTGGGGATATTACTACTGGGCGTAAACCGGCCTATCTGGGCTGGATTAGCTTCATCAGTAGTTAAGCATGTTAAAGCCCATGAAGGTAGATGAGGGCTCAAGACCCATAATCGGTTGAGAGCCCGTAGCCGTAAACCGGCGTCAATATGTAACTTGTATTGTAAGTTAGGAATAAGTAGAGACCAAACCGGACACATCTATGAGCCGGTGTTGGGACGCTGTAAACCGACGGGCGTCACCCATGTATATAAGGGGACGACCCGACGGCGGTTCAGGGAGGACAGACGACAACTCGAGACATAGGCGAAGCTTATTGGTCCCTAGTCATCGAAACACCCATCAATTCCATCACAACTAGACGTAGGCTTTACCTTCATTGAAGGGGCCGAACTAGTATAAACTCTCTTGCGTCCTTGTGTCCGCTTTAACCCCTTCAAGCTAACCCGTCGCGATAGCTCCACGACTAAGTCCTTTCTCTAGGACATCTGCCATGACAAAACCACGACAGTTGGCGCCCACCATGGGGATATCGCATGATGGTTTCTGTTTCTTGGAGGGCCGCTTTGAAGGACTCAAGGGCTACGCTGTAGGCCGGATGACTAAGAGTCATTGCGGCAAACTCTACATCGACGACGCAGGCTGGGGCCCCGAGGCCAGCTCAATTGAGTACGGGTACCGGGTCCCCTTTGGTAGCATTCACGTTTTCATTGGCAAGATCGGTCAACCGGGCCCTGAGCCGGACATCTGCACCGACCTCGTCGAGACGGCTCAGCGTGCGCGATCCGCCTGGATTAAACCAGCCATGAAGCGTGCCTTCGTGGGAATGATCCATGGAGGGAGTTATGAGGATGGATCGGAGCTTCGTGGGGCAACTACCGTTTGTTCCGGTGACGACTTTTCGACCGGAGAAACCAAATCTCTTTATCAGCTACAAGATAGCCGGATTGAGAGCTGTTCCGATGGTGACAGTATTCCGAACCCCTCTGATCTGCATAACCGGGTTGGAATATTCATGACCGGAACACAAGCAGCGCTTCACTCTTCAACAGCCACAGCAACGATCTCTGGTTCAGCAGCGGCAATGGCCGCCGGGGTAGGAGGCCCCGTGCGTCCGCCGGCTCAGGTTCTATCAGAACTATTTGATGCGTTGGCTGTGCTTATGGCAGAAGTTAATCCGCCAGATCAGGACGCTCACAACACGGAGATTGCAAAGATAAAGGAACAAATCACCCAGGCCAAAACGGATCTGGCGACTGAGGACACCAGGATGACCGCAGAGCGGGCCGCTTTAGACGCACAGGCCTTCAGGCTTATGTTGGACCAGAGTGCGTCGCATGAAGTCATGAGGAGGAAACACCGGTCCCGCTTACCTCCGGTTTTCGAGGCCAGAGACCTTTTCAACACTCCAGGACCAAGAACCAGCAATCCGCTGGAGGGGAACCGGGCAGAAGCCCCTGGGACCGGTGCACCAGTTCAGCCCCGTCAGATGGACCCGCCTCGTCAAAACTCCGTTATACCTCAGGATGCTTTAACACCTCCGGGTCACTACTCCAACCCAATGGACAATCTTGTTGCCGCTGCTGCACGACTGGAGGCCATTCCAGTTGAGGGTGACTCGCCGCAGGCAGTAGAGACGCGACGGGTCAACGAACTTCTGAGGACAGCTTTGGCCCAACAGGAAGCGTACTCGTACAGCCACGACCGGATCCACTCGACCCCCCGTCCAAGCCGGAGTTATAGCAGACATATGGATGAACCAGCAGTGTCGAATAATGAACGACGTGGAGCACCCCATGGTAACAACCCAACGGGTGGAGCTGATGACGCTCAAGATGTGGTGAACCGGGCCCGAGCGCGCAGGAAGGCCGAGTTAGCCGCACAACATCAGGCTCGGCAGCTCACGCCGGTTCGTCCAACCATTTCGATAGAACCTGGTGTTACTTCTAGTTCTTTGGGGGTGCCTTGCCTCGTCCCTGCTTTACGCAACATGCGCCTGCCCAAGGATTTCAAAGGCCCACGCAAGGTACCAAATTATACGGCGGATCAACCACCAGAGACATGGGTAGAGAGCTATGAGATGGCCATGGAGATGCTTGATGTGGATGATACGGCATGTGCGAAATACTTCACCATGATGCTTGAAGGAATGGCCCGTACTTGGTTAAAAAGCTTGCCCGCTAATTCTATCAGCTCATGGGCCCAATTACGAGCCCGGTTTATCAACAATTTCAAGGATACCTGTAAACAGCCTATGTCGATAGTGGACTTAGCTACATGCGTCTAGGAGGAAGGAGAGTCAACGACTCATTGGGTGCACCGGGTTTCACAAGTGTTGCACTCCTCAGACCGCATCAACGCTAACACCGCAGTATTAACCCTAGAAGGCAACTGCCGGTTTGGGCCCCTGAAGTTGAAATTGGGACGGATGAAGCGTCATTGCACCGACATGGGGACCCTCATGGCCGCTTTGGTAAAATATGCTGACTCTGATAGTACCAAGGATCCCGAATCTGATGATGACAAGACAGGGAAGGGGAAGAAGAACAACAGCTCCAAAGGTCAGCAGCATCACTGGGTAGGCAATGGCGGAGGAGGCAAGCGTAAAGCGGATGGCAACATGGATTTTGTGGCTAATACCAACGTACAGGACAATGGCCAGCGGCGCAAGGGTAGGCCAAAAAATCATAGTGGAGCACCTAACCCCAACCCAAACCGCCTGAACTATCTACTAAGCCAGCCCTGTCCAAAACATGGGACGAAGGAGGATCCAGCAAACCACCTTTGGAAGGATTGCTTTATTATGCAGGAGTTCAAGAATTCTAATAATTTCCGGTATGATCACGGATCTGGCAGTGGCTCAGGGTCCGGGCCGGGTTATGGTGGAGGAAGTTCCGGTTCAGGATTTAATTGTAATCCGGGCAGACATAATGGTCAAAATAGTCAGAACAACCAGGTTGGTTACAACCAACAGCAGCAACAGTCAGGTTACCAAAGCAACCCAAAGCAGTTGAGTAGTGGGCAGTACCATGTCTTTACAACTAGCTTGGACAAGCGAGACCGGAAGGTTCAGAGGTGGGCAGTCAACTCTGTTGAACCGGCCACACCCCGTTATCTACGTTGGTCTGAATAGCCCATCATATGGAGCAGAGAGGATCACCCACTCCAGATCAATAATCCGGGTCAGTTGGCTCTGGTGGTGGCGCCTCAGGTGGGAGGTTATAAGTTCACCAAGGTGCTCATGGATGGAGGGAGCAGCATTAACATCCTATATAATGAGGCATTCCGTCGTATGGGACTAACAGATAAGAATCTCAAACCATCCAATACAGTATTCCACGGTGTAGTGCCTGGCAGATCAGCATATCCCATTGGTAAGATAGCTCTTGAAGTGGCCTTTGGGGATGATCATGATTCCAGGTCGAAGACATCAACGTTTGAAGTGGTGAAAATCCAAAGTCCATATCATGCCCTGTTTGGGCGTCCGGCATACGCCAAGTTTATGGCTCGGCCCTGTTATGTGTATTTGCAGCTCAAGATGCCGGGTCACAAGGGGACAATAACGGTTCACGGAAACCGCAAAATCGCTTTGGAATGCGAGGAAGGAGATGCGGCTTATGCAGAGTCGGTTTGTGCCACCGAGGAGTTGAAGTACTATAAAGACAATGTTGATCCGGCGGACATGACTCCGTTGAAGAAGCCAAATACGGAGCATGATCCGGCCCTGAAGTTCAAATCGGCAGCAGAAACTAAGCTTGTTGACTTCGTACCTGGCGATTCGTCCAAGCAGTTCAGCATTAGTGCCAACTTGGATCCGAAATAGGAAAGCGCGCTCATCGAGTTCATCCGTGAGAATTAGGACATTTTGCATGGAAACCCTCTGACATGCCAGGTGTACCGAGGCAACTCGCTAAGCACACACTTATTGTGGATCCTAAATACAAACCGGTGAAACAGTTCCTCCGCCGGTTTAACGAAGAAAGACACAAGGCGATTGGAGAAGAGGTAGACAGGCTCTTAGCAGCTGGTTTTATTGTTGAAGTTTTTCACCCTGAGTGGCTTGCCAATCCGGTGCTAGTCCTTAAGTAGAACGGCACCTGGCGTATGTGTGTGGATTATACAGATCTTAATAAGGCTTGTCCAGCAGATCCTTTTGGCCTCCCCCGTATTGATCAAATCATTGATGCTACGTCGGGTTGTGAGCGTTTAAGTTTTTTGGATGCATATTCTGGCTATCATCAGATCAAAATGGCAGTTAAGGACTAGGAGAAGACGACATTCATAACTCCCTTTGGAGCCTTCTGCTATGTGTCTATGCCCTTTGGGCTCAAAAGTGCCCAGGCAACTTATCAACGGTGGGTACAAAATTGTCTTCACAAGCAGATTGGCCGTAATGTACATGCTTACGTGGATGATATCGTGGTTAAATCCAGGGAGAAGGAGACTCTGGTTGATGATTTGAAGGAAACCTTTGATAACCTAAGGACGTACAAAATGATGCTTAATCCGGACAAGTGTGTCTTTGGTGTATCGGCGGGCAAGTTATTGGGTTTTCTGGTGTCCAACAGGGGAATTGAGGCTAATCCGGAGAAGATCACAGCCATCACCTCCCTGGCTAAACCGAAGTGTATCAATGATGTTGAACGCCTGGCAGGCCGGATTGCCGCGTTAAGCCGGTTTATCAGCCACCTTGGTGAGAAGGCGATCCCTTTGTATCAGATGTTGAAGAAGACGGATCAGTTCGTCTGGAGTTCTGCTGCTGATGAAGCATTGAGGACTTAAAGCAGCAATTGGCCAATCCGCCTGTGCTCGCCGCTCCCATTGACAAGGAGCCGTTACTGCTATATGTTGCTGCTAATGGTCATGCGGTTAGCGTGGCTATTGTGGTGGAACGAAAGGAGGCAGGTAAGGAGCATCCGGTTCAACGTCCGGTCTATTATATCAGCGAGGTACTCATTGAGTCCAAGCAAAGGTATCCGCATTGGCAGAAGCTGGTGTACGGAGTTTTTATGGCAAGCCGGAAGCTTAAGCAATACTTCCAAGGGCACCCAGTTACGGTGGTCAGTTCTGCTCCTTTGGGAGATACCATCCAGAACCGGGAAGCAACTGGCCGGATTGCAAAGTGGGCTATAGAGCTGGGGCCGTATGGTTTGAAATATGTGCCTCAGACAGCGGTTAAGTCTCAAGCACTTGTTGATTTCATCAATGATTGGACGGAAATGCAAGCACCTGAAGAAAAGCCGGATCATACGTATTGGACCATCCATTTTGACGGATCCAGGCAGTTGGAAGGCTCGGGGGCTGGAGTCGTATTAACTTCCCCACGAGGTGATAAGTTTTGTTATGTTCTCTGTTTAATGTTCCCTTGTACTAACAATGCAGCTAAGTATGAAGCCTTGCTCCATGGTCTTCGGATGGCTAAAGAGATGAATCTAAGTCGAGTTAAGTGCTTCGGTGATTCGGACCGTGTGGCTCAGCAAGTGTCTGGCACTTGGGACTCCAAGGACCCACTCATGGCAGCATATCGTCGTGAGGTGGATATTGTTGCAGGTTATTTCAGAGGCTATCAGGTGGACCATGTGGACCGGCGGAAAAATGAAGCGGCGGGCGCTTTAAGCCAGCTGGGCTCTCAGCGCAAACCGGTCCCACCCAATGTTTTTCTGGATGTGCTGCACAACCCGTCGGTGAAGAACCCTGGTGAAGAGGATTTGGCCATTCCTGATCCGGAGGCTCAATTGGTGGCAGTTCTTCATGTTATTCCGGATTGGACGCTTCCTTACCTGGCATACAAGAACCGAGGCGAGTTGCCAGAAGATGAGATTCTGGCCCGGCAGATAATCCGGTGATCCAAGTCCATGGCTGTCATCAACGGTGAGTTGCATCATTGCAGTGTATCAGGAGCTTTTCAACGTTGCGTGTCTCCTGAAGAAGGCCGTGAAATTTTGCGTGAGATCCACGAAGGAGATTGTGGTCACCATGCCGGTTCAAAGTCTCTGGTGGCTAAAGCGTTTCGCCATGGTTTCTATTGGTTAACTGCTCATGCTGATGCGAAGGATCTGGTCAGACGATGTGATGGTTGCCAAAGATTTTCAAGACATGCTCATGTACCGGCTAAAGAATTGAGCATGATTCCAATTACTTGGCCGTTTGCGACTTGGGGGCTGGATATGGTTGGGCCTCTCAAAAGGTCCAAAGATAAGAAGACCCACCTCCTGGTCGCGGTGGACAAGTTTACAAAGTGGGTGGAGGCAGAACCTGTTAGCAAGTGTGATGCAGCCACGGCGGTTCAGTTCATCAAAAAGGTGATTTTCCGGTTAGGCTTTCCACACAGTATTATCACAGATAACGGTACCAATTTGTCCAAAGGAGCTATGAAGGAGTTCTGCGAACGGGAGCACATCCGGCTCGACGTTTCATCAGTGGCACATCCACAGTCCAATGGTCAAGCAGAAAGAGCTAATCAAGAGATCTTGAGTGACATCAAGCCTCGGCTCATGGTTCCTTTGCAGAGAACGCCGGGTTGTTGGGTAGAAGAATTACCATCTGTGTTATGGAGCATCAATACAACACCCAACAGATCAACATGATACACACCGTTCTTCATGGTTTATGGAGCGGAGGCGGTTCTCCCCAGTGACATCCGTCATGATTCACCTCGTGTCACGGCTTATATTGAAGCGGACAATGAAACAACATGGCAAGATGCTTTGGACCGGTTGGATGAAGAGCGTGATATCGCAGCAGCCCGATCGGCGATTTACCAGCAGGATCTTCGTCGTTATCACAGTCGCCGAGTCCGAACCAGAACCTTTCAGGAAGGAGATTTGGTGCTTCGGCTCATCCAAGATCAGACTGATATGCATAAGCTATCCCCACCTTGGGAGGGGCCTTTCGTGGTCAGCAAGAATCTACACAACGGGTCGTACTATCTGATTGATATTCGAGAGCATAAGGACTCACGTACATCAGAGGAGGAGACTCACAGGCCGTGGAATATAGCTCATCTTCGGCCTTACTATACCTGAGCCATTGGCTATACTTATGTACATATTACGATAATGTATATATTTTAATAAACCAGAACCTCAGCTAAAACGGGGTATCTGTTCTTTTACATCATGTGAGGTTACACGGAGTTGCTCTAAAGCGGCCTCCGGTTTACCCCTTGAGTTCGCTTTGCTAAAAGCATCGTGTTATATCACTTGGAGGATTGGTCGTGTCCGAGCCAATACCATGCCTCTTGATAGGCGAAAGCCACCAGATCACTTGGGGACTTGGTCATGTCTGAACCAGTCACGCCTCTTGATCGTCCTAAGGCCACAGAATCACTTGGGGGCTTGGTCGAACCTGAACCATGACCACGCCATTTGGTCGGCATAAATGCCACAAGAATCACTTGGGGACCTGGCTAACTAGAACCATAGTTACACCTAACGGGAGCTTGGTCGTGTTTGGCCATGGTTACACCATTTGATCAGCTTAAATAAATCTTTTTTGGTCGTGTTTCATACTTTTCTTTGAAGGTTTTTTTTGCTTTTCATTGTGTTTTTAAACCAACAAAGTTTTTTAACCAATCAATTGACGGAACATAGTTCACGTCAATCTGAAGACTATTTGCTCGGTTATGTCCTTGTTGTTAACATCCTCTTATGGAGTAACACGGTGTTTATCACAACCTGGCACGGTTTTATTATAAACCGGCACAATATAGAAGGAGTTATCATTACTCAAAATTTGGGTTATCACCCTTACTACAAAAAGTTGGTAAAACCAACGATGTGATTCAATGTCACAGGTATGATATATTTCATATTTGATTATACATATATACAGGAGTCGTTATTTCCTCCAACAGTGTGGGTTTGCAAAACTCCGCTTCAAGGTTGGCCAAGCCAACTTCACACTCAACGGTGGCAGGTATTATGTATCGCAAATTTTTTGATCATATATACTTAAAATTTTGTTTTGGATGTTTTGACTTTATACATACAGACATCATATTTCGCCTGACGGTACAACCGCGGTGGCATTTAACAAATTTCTTATTTCAGAAAGTATTTTGGAAAGTTCATTACCACAGGAAGAACAAGTTATGCACGAAGGCATATCAACATCAAAGGTATCAGCTAGCCTATTACAAGGTAACATGGTGCCCATAATAACATAATTGTTTTTCACAAAGGAGAGACAGTTTTAAAACCGGCTTCCGGTTTAAGATTGGCCACCAGCCTGGCCTGATGGTTGTGGGTCATCCTGCGCCACTTCAGCTTCTGTTTCTCTACCCAGTGGCTGGAAATCCACGGTTGTCCAGTCGATTCCCATTAGTGCTTGAAAAACAGCTTCATGGATTAGCGAAGACGGGTCAATATCGGGAGCGTAAGTATGCTTACGGATTGGAGGGATCAGGTTTTCCGATTCATGTATTGGTGCAGCTATTCGCTTGTTCTGGCTGTCATATTGGGCTTGATAATGAGACAAATCTACTTCCTCAGCCAGTTGACAAGCTAGAGGATGTACCTCCTGGTTTATGGCTCGCAAAACCGCTTCACCAAATTCTGACCCGTCTTCCTTCAAGCTGGGATAACCCTGAGCCGCTTCAATAGGATCAAAATCCGGCACCCAGGCTTTTGCCCGGATTAAAGCATTGATTGCACCGGTTCGAGCAGCAGATTCCTTCAGCTCTTCAACCCGGGCAGGAAGCACTAATAGTTTCATCAGAGTATCTTGAATCAAACTGGGCGCCGGTTTGTTATGAGACGCGGTACAGATGATCCGCTGGGCACCAGTATACAATTCTTCAACTAAGGTATAGGCGGCCTTCAATTTCTTCCGCACATCTGACCCCAAGTGACCAATGCGTGTCCCTGGAATACCATAAAGGGTTAATAAACCGGCGGCTCTGTAAGAAGGCAGAACCAATTTAGAAGGCAAGCTGGCTTACCAAAGATAGCAGTGGTCATGGCATGAACGTGCCGCTTTATGCTCATCAGTTCATCTGTCACTGGTTTTAATGCAGCCTCGGCATCCTCTGCTCGTTTGGTCAAAGCGGACTTTTCAGTGGCCCAATCCGCCCGTTTCTTCTTGAAGTTCTCCTTAAGTTGTTCCATGGCACTTAAGGCACTGGCCAATTCCTCTTCTGCTTTGGAGGTTTCAGCCTGTTGGGTTTTCAAGTTTTCTTGAAGATCGATGACTTGGTTTTCTTTCGCCTTCAGCTCCGCCTGCAGGCATATAGATATATGTTTCAACAAGTCGTTAGAAGGATTCAAGTGCCAACCACATAACAAGTTATGTGCTTAGCACTTGGGGGCTAATGCATATTCGATCTTCATCTTTCAATTGTTTACAAAGTCCCAAGCTCAATACAAGTATTTAACTTGGCACTTGGGGGCTAATGCATATTCGATCTTCATCTTTTCAATTGTTTACAAAGTCCCAAGCTCAATACAAGTATTCAACTTGGCACTTGGGGGCTAATGGCTATTTGATCATATGTATTCTGATGCGGCAGTTTCAATTGCTTAAAGTACCGGTTTAACTACGCTAAGTTGAACCGACCCTTGGGGACTACATCAGCAAATTTCAAAGCATCAAGATTCATATTATTAAGTCCCGGTATGAAACAATACTTCAAATCGGCCTTTAGGGGCTAGGAGAGTCAGCAAGAATGAAAGCATACAAGCAGGAAGGAGCATATGGAAGTTACCTCATATTAACCAGACCGACTTCGTAGTCACGGCTGGTATACAGCCGGTTTAGATAGCCGGAATGGATATCTTGGGCGTTCAGAGCAGCGTAAGCCGTCAAATCAGCGTTCCACTTGCCTTTGCCAAAAGCAGCAAATTCTTCCTTGGCAGAATGTTTGGATAAAGCCATAGGATTGCTTGGCTCAGTATGACCAGTGCCAGTAATGACAACTTCATCATCCTTGGTACCGCCGGTTTGCACTGGAGCTGTTGGCTGATCAGTAGATTTTGCTGGACCGGTGGAGCTTTCAATCCGGAGGGAACCTGTGGGCTGATGGATAGGACCTGAGGTATCAGTAGGTCTCTCTTCAGCGGTAAGATCATCATTTGGCTGCGGTGGATCGTTGGGAATATCTTCAGGGACAGCCGCTTCAAGATCGGGTGTCGTGCCTGGTTCAAGAATGACAACTTCTTCGGCCGCTTTATCCAGGTGGGCCTTCTTGCTCGGCCTAGGTTTGTCCCTGAAAAGAATAACAAAATTAAATACAGCATATGTTCTAAGGCAATATACTGCAAACATCACGATAAATATAGCTTACCCAAGCACCGTTTTGAGCAGTGGGAGCTGAGTAGCCGATGACTCGCCAGAAGATGAGTGGGAAACAACCTGATAATCGGAGTCAGACGGATTAAGAAGGTTGACGAAAACAGCCCGCTTTAGGACAAGCACTGACAAGCGAATTAGAGACCTCGGAATGACGTTTCCGAACCGGACTGTTCAGTAAACCGGTGGAGGTAACTACCTGGCCGCTGTGCCGGGTGGTGCAGCGAGCTTCGTGTTGTTGAGTCTTCATAAGAAGTTTAGGATCCAAATAAGCAAGAGGATGAGAAAACTTAACTTTCCGGTTTGCCTGATGGATTTTTTGTGAAGGCAAAGTTTCTGAATCGGAAGAGAGAATAATTACCTCTGCAACATCCGCATGGATGGCTTCGGCATCATCCTGACAAATATCATCATCAATAAGATGCATGAAAAATAAACCAAGTGAGTCAAGCTCTACCTCAAGGTCCGGATTATCCACCTCGTCATCAGGGGCCGGATTAGAAGATGCAGTGGTTCTTTTTCGGTGGGAAGTCTTCTTCACAGCTTTAGTTGTTTGTCAGGTTGCTCTTTCCGGTTTATCTGTTTTCTCTGGTTTCTCCTGTGGCAGCTTTTTGCTCCAAAACGGATCATCGCCCTGATTATGCAGACACTGATATTAAAAACAATGACCAGACATATCAATAATAGGTTCAGCAAAGAGAAAAATCAAAGTCTTACAGCTGGCGGTTTGTTGGTGGCACAGAAGGGAAGTAGGCCGGTTCTAGCGCAGATGTGTTCTGGTTCATTCAGTATCTTATGCACAGCCTCTGTGATTTCTTCACCGGAGAGCTGAAGTCTTGAATGTCGCAGTGGGTCATCCACACTATCAGTATATTCGCACATCAAACCGGAGCGCTGACTAAGGGGCAGTATGCTCCATGATATCCAACAGCGAGCAAGGTCAACCCCTGTTAAACCGTTGGCCATAAAGGCTCTAAGCTTTGACAGCTGGGGAGCATATTTGCTTCTCTCCTGAGCAGTTAATCTTTGAGGAAAAGGATGGGTATTCCTGAGCCACTCCGGACGAAACCCAGGCAAGGGATTCTCACCAGCAGGGGAGGTGTCTTTGCAGTAGAACCATGTCTGATTCCACTCCTTGGGGTGACTATGCAGCTTGGCGTGAGGGTATGTGACCTCTTTCCTTTTTTGAATCGCCATGCCACCCAATTCCGTATTAGAGCCATCAGTAAACTCAGTATGGCGGTTTAGATGGAAAAGATCTCTGAATAATTCTACTGTGGGCTCCTCTTGAAAGAACACCTCACAGAGCACTTGGAAGTGGAACATATTTGTAACAGAGTTGGGGCCAGTGTCTTGCGGATGGAGTTGAAAATCCGCCAGAACATCCTGGTAAAATTTAGAACCAGGCAGTTTAAAGCCCCGGGCTAAGTGGTCTATGAAAACAACAACCTCTCCTTCTCGAGGTGTGGAGGGGCATTCTTTGCCAGGAGCCCTCCAATGGAGGGTGTCTTTGCTGCCCAAGGCGCCAATAAGGACTGAATCCTCTAGTTGATCCTCTATGACGCGGGAAGGGACCCAATTGCACTCATATACTTGCTTGGCCATGACGGAATCTACAAGGTAGAACATACCGGTTCAAAAATACATTTGATCAAGGTATGTTGGTATGGGCAATGTTAAACCGGAGGCAGAACTATCTGAACCGGAGTTTCATGAAGCAACCAATATCTGGCGGTTCAACAATGGGACTAATGGTATGTATCGGTTTGTAAAATTCTTCTACAAATTTAAACCGCCGGATCTAAGCATTGAACAATCAAGACTGCAAATGAGTAAGTACGCAAAAACGATTTCACAACATGATGCTACAGCTTTGGATCTGGAACATGTTTATAAAGGAGATAAATATTCAAGGCCCAAAAGGAGCAGTACCGAATCAATAAGCAAAGGTATGGATAAGATCTATGCTCTTAGTATGCTGGACAGTGAAAATGGAGGATAAAAACTATCGCTACACAGAGCAAAGATACACAGACTCGTCTAAGGATCTATCATATGAACAAGAAGCAAGCGATGAACACGGGAAGAACAGGGAAACCCTAGAACAGCTCTATGATGGAAAGGATAGAAGACTTACTGGGGCTGAGGAAGAAGCGGAAGGTCGCCGCGGTGCTCTAGTGCATTCAGGGTGATGCAGCGGCCAAGGTTGGTGCAGAGGTCGACGGCGGCGGCGGAGCTCCGAAGACTGGGTGACGCGAGGAAGAGGAAGCAGAAGGGCACGAAGGGGAAAAAAGGAATGACCCTTCGGTCCTATTTATAAAGCAAGGGACATGGGTCAGGCGCGAAAATCAAGGAGCCGCAAGTTTGGAAACAGAGCGGTCGCCTCGATTATCGCGGATCTATTAAACAAGAAGGTATCATGGATAGTTTCTTTATGATAGATGACGTCATGCCGATTTACAGCAATCAGAGAAGATGACATCACGGCGGTTCACCAAACTACAAGAAGATGTTGAAAATGAAGTTTTTGCTAAGGATTGACATGAACCTGTTCAAATCAATCTAGGGCCTAATGTTGGGGATATTACTACTGGGCGTAAACCGGCCTATCTGGGCCGAATTAGCTTCATCAGTAGTTAAGCATGTTAAAGCCCATGAAGGTAGATGAGGGCTCAAGACCCATAATCGGTTGAGAGCCCGTAGCCGTAAACCGGTGTCAATTTGTAACTTGTATTCTAAGTTAGGAATAAGTAGAGACCAAACCGGACACATCTATGAGCCGGTGTTGGGACGCTGTAAACCGACAGGCGTCACCCATGTATATAAGGGGACGACCCGGCGGCGGTTCAGGGAGGACAGACGACAACTCGAGACATAGGCGAAGCTTATTGCTCCCTAGTCGTTGAAACACCCATCAATTCCATCACAACTAGACGTAGGCTTTACCTTCATTGAAGGGGCCGAACTAGTATAAACTCTCTTGTGTCCTTGTGTCCGCTTTAACCCCTTCAAGCTAACCCGTCGCGATGGCTCCATGACTAAGTCCTTTCTCTAGGACATCTGCCGTGACAAAACCACGACAACCCCTAAATGACTGGAGGCACCAAGAACAATGTTCTCATCACAAATCGATCGGAACGATTCCAAGATACCCGCGTGATCCCAAAATTAGTGAAATTTGAGAAGAGAAGAGTCAAAACTCTACTTCAGGATGCCTCACCAGAGCGATGAAGGGACTGGGGAGTAAAAAGAATTCCTAACTCTCCGATATATATAATTCCTAAAAGACTCAAAACATTTTTCTAGACTCAACAACGCCAATGATTCGATCAAGCAGGGGGCTCCTAAGGCCGGGGAAGGCTCTGATTACCAACTTGTAACGCCCTCGATGCGGCTATATCTCCTACGTGTCGAAGCACTACTTAGAGGCATAACCGCATTGAAAGAAATGTCGCAAGTAAGGTAATCTTCACAACAACCCAGGTAAATAGATAAAAGGGGAAAAGGATACATAGTTGGCTTACACTCGCCACGTCACACAAATGCATGAATAACATTACAATCATCCAATACACTCATGGTCCGACTACAGTACCAAAATAAAGATCAACCCCCACATGCGACAAAGTCCCCGATCGCCCCAACTGGGCACCACTACTGATCATCTGGGAAAGACATGTAGTAACGGCAAGAGTCTTCATTGAACTCCCACTTGAGCTCAAGCGCATCGTTTGGAACAGTATCATCGGTCCCTGCATCTGGTTTGGAAGTAATCCGTGAGTCACGGGGACTCAGCAATCTCACACCCTCGCAATCAAGACTATTTAAGCTTATAGGTAAGGCAAGGTATGATGTGGAGCTGCAGCAAGCGACTAGCATATATGGTGGCTAACATACGCAAAAGAGAGCGAGAAGAGAAGGCAAAAGCACGGTCGAACAACAATGATCAAGAAGTGATCCTAGAACAAGCTACGTCAAGCATTACTCCAACACTGTGTTCACTTACCGGACTCCGCCGAGAGGAGACCATCATGGTTACACACGCGGTTGATTCATTTTAATTAAGTTAGGTTTCATGTTATCTACAACTGGACATTAACAAATTCCCATCTGCCCATAACCGCGGGCATGGCTTTCGAAAGTTCAAATCCCTGCAGGGGAGTCCCAACTTAGACCATCACAAGCTCTCACGGTCAACGAAGGATATTCCTTCTCCCGAGACATTCCGATCAGACTCGGCATCCCGGTTACAAGACATCCTTGACAATGGTAAAACAAGTCCAGCAACACCGCCCGAATGTGCTGACAAATCCCGATAGGAGCTGCACATATCTCGTTCTCAGGGAACACTCAGATGAACACTACGTACAACTAAAACCAACCCTCAAGTTTCCCCGAGGTGGCGCTGCAAGTGGCTCTGTTTGGACCAACACTCAGAGGAGCACTGGCCCTAGGGGGGTTTAAATAAAGATGACCCTCGGGCTCCGGAAACCCAAGGGAAAAAGAGGCTAGGTGGAAAATGGTAAAACCAAGGTTGGGCATTGCTGGAGGAGTTTTATTCAAAGCGAACTGTCAAGGGGTTCCCATTATAACCCAACAGTGTAAGGAACGCAAAATCCGGGAACATAACACCGATATGATGGAAACTAGGGTGGCAAGAGTGGAACAAAACACTAGGCAAAAGGCCGAGCCTTCCACCCTTTACCAAGTATATAGGTGCATTAAGATAACAAGATAATTTGGTGATATCCCAACAATAAACAATGTTCCAACAAGGAACGATCTCCAATCTTCACCTGCAACTAGCAACGCTATAAGAGGGGCTGAGCAAAGCGGTAACATAGCCAATCAATGGTTTGCTAGGACATGGTGGGTTAGAGGTTTGACATGGCAATTTTGAAGGCATGATAAGCAACTAGTAGGTATCATAGCATAGGCATAGCAAAAGAGCGAGCATCTAGCAAGCAAAGATAGAAGTGATTTTGAGGGTATGATCATCTTGCCTGCAAAGTTGTCAGAGTTGACTTGATCCTCGTAAGCGAACTCAACGGGCTCCTCGTTCACGAACTCGTCTCCCGGCTCTACCCAAAACAAGAGCAACAAGCAAACGGAACAAAATCAACCACGTGCAATGCTCAAACAACATGATGCAAACATGGTATGATATGCGGGATGTGGTATGTGATGCATATGCAAGATTTGATAAGCAATGATTGAACCTGGCCTCAATTTGGAAATCCAAGAGTGCCACCAGAAAGGTGAGGTGATTTGGGTTGAAATATATATAAAGATTTGACAAGATTGGTATGAAATCCGAGAACACAATCAACCACGTGCAATGCTCAAACAACGTGATGCAAACATGGTATGATATGCAGGATGCGGGATGTGATGCATATGCAAGATTTGAAAAGGAATGATTGAACCTGGCCTCAACATGGAAATCCAAGAGTGCCACTGGAAAGGTGAGGTGATTTTGGTTGAAATCTATATAAAGATAACCGGAATCGGATGCACGGTTTGGAAATGGCAAGCAAAACAAATATGGCACCGGTCTGCGATAATCAGCAAGTGACCATCTAAATGCATCAAGATAAATATTCTACAACACTCAAACATAACAAAAAAATACATGGCAGGGATCCACTCTTGATGCTTCACAAAAGAAGAACACTGAGCTATGGCTAATTCATCCATTAACAGGTTCAAACAAGCATGGAAAAAGTGCAAATGATAACAGGTTTCAGACTTAGTGAAAATAACACAAGTCTAGAATTTATCATCAGGAAGCACACTTTAGAGCATAAAAACTACATGCTACAGGAACTTAACATGGCAAAGCAAGGCATGTCATGAAGCTACTCAAAGCACTTAACAAAAGTCCCTTAGTGACCTTGAGCCAAATGGGATCAGAAAATACAATTGCAAGCATGTGAACATGGCAAAAACATAAACAGATCTTAGACTTTGTGAAAAACTGGAGCATGCAAATCAGTTAACGAGTAGGCACGTTTACGAGCTCGTTGCACTCACTACAGAGCATGGCATGACAACCTAAGCATACACCCATCAAGAATACATATCATAGAAGATAGACAAGGCAAGAACAACAACATAGCATGCACGGATCAATAGCAACATCCTCGGCAAAATCACAAAACATGTCAACAATCTGCCAGGATTCACGATATAGCAAAAGTAGAGCTCGATTGACTCAAGCTAGGCTGCTCCATAAATGCAAACAAATACTTGGATGGATAGAGCACCACAATGTTAACAAAACATCCTTACTGATCATCTTCAAAAGAGGCACGGATCACTCGGAAACAACATGAACATATGGCATAACAACAAAATCAGGACAAGGACTTAGAGAAATTCTAAGTCCCTGAAATCAGCATTACCGATTATGCTACTTTGCAAGCTTGTGCTAGTCACCACAAATGTCACAAAAATACATGGCAAGCACCTCTGTAAAGATGGCATGACATATAACATTAATCATGGCAAAAATGACAAAATGCCATTTGCTGAAACAGATCTGCCAAATTCCTCACATAGCCCTCTTCCAACAGCATTTAGGGCATCAAGATGAGCTCAAATGACAATGATGCAATGAGATGAAATGAAGTAGTCGTCGAGGCGAACATTTTGATATGCTACACTCACGAATCGGAGCGACGGATGCAGATTTATAGCATGCCAAAGTTTGCAAAAAAATTAGGGTTCGGGGATGAAAAGTCAACCCTCACGGATCTGGATCTGGATCTGGCGCGTGTACTTTTCACCGGAGCACGACTCCCGATGTTCGCCAGACTTGGAGCTTGAGGGCGTCGCCGACGACGAGGTAGGGCAGGGCGGTGGAGGTGGCCGGCGTGGTGGTGTTCGGCCGGAGGCGCGGCGTGGCCGGGCGGCGGAGGCGCGGCGCCGGAGCTCGGCCGGCGCGGTGGAGCGGCGGAGCGGCATACCGCGTCTGCGAGGTGGCGGCGCCCGACGGCGAGGGAGGCAGGCGGCGGCGCCTTGCCAGAGCGCGAAGGGACGAGGCTGCGCGGGGCGGTGCCATTGGCCCGGTGGGTGGCTCAGGTGGGCCTCCCGCGGGCTCGCCGGGCCGCGCGGTCGAGTGGCACGACAGGGATAGGTGACGGTCACTGAGAGGGCGCGGGTGGCGGCGGACGTTGTCCGGCACCGGCAGACAAGTCCGGCGCGCGGAGAGGAGCGGGGAGCTAGGGTTAGGGTAGACTTGATCCAAAATTTTCGGGGAGGAGGCCTTTTTATAGATAGGAGGAGCTAGGAGGCTCCAACTGGAGTGCGGTTTTCGGCCACGCGATCGTGATCGAATGCTCTAGATGATGGATAGGGTTTAGGTGGGTTTTGGGCCAAATTGGAAGGGTGTTGGGCTGCAACACGCACGAGGCCTTTTTGGTCCCTCGGTTAACCGTTGGAGTATCAAACGAAGTCCAAATGGTACGAAACTTGACAGGTGGTCTACCGGTAGTAAACCAAGGCCGCTTGGCAAGTCTCGGTCCATTCCGGAAATGTTTAACCTCCACACACGAAAAGAGGTAGAAAGGGACACCGGAGGAGATAGGAGTGGTGGAATGCAAAACAGACAACGAAAACTCGGATGCACGAGACGAACACGTATGCAAATGCAATGCACATGATGACATGATATGAGATGCATGACAAAGGCAACAACACACGGAGAGAAAAACCCTACACTGAGGAAAATAAAATAACTTAGGCCGGAAACGGCAAGAGTTGGGATACAGATAAGGTAAATTACATCCGGGGTGTTACAGAAATGCTCTCAACAACTCATGAAAAGCTTTCCTAGATTATCTTCAAAGGAAGCAAGAACTTGAGAACTTGAGATCAGCTCATGAAGATCTTCAAAAAGAGAATGAGTCACTCCACGCTCAACAAATCAGTTCCGCTCAGGAAGGATTTGAACCACCATGGTCTTCTGCTACCACTGTTGCAATATCTTCAACTGCTGATGTGGTAACTAACCCCTCTGCTGAGGATACCACTACTATTGCTGATGAGAATGCCAGGTTGAAGACATTGCTTGAGATAGGAATGTACAAAAGTCTCAAAGGGCATCAAACACTATGTGATGTCCTTAAGAAACAGATTCTGAACCAAAACCCTATGAAAGAGGGTGTTAGGTTCGAGAGGAAAATGAATGTTGATGGTTCTTACTGGAAGCCTAAGCAGTACCACATCGATTGCTGCAAAGGGACCTTTAGTGGATCCATGTACCTTATCTAGCTTCACTTGTGCTAACCCGATTATCATTGATGAATCCTTTGATTCAAACTATAAACATTTTAAGAATCGGAATGGTGAAGTGTTTGCCAGGTATATTGGTACTAACTACAAGAATGGACGACCTTTGAAGAAGATCTGGGTGCCCAAGAGTTGTCTTGAAAATCTTCAGGTGAATGTCATCATGACAACACCTGGGAAGAAGACAAACCCCAGACCAAAGGCTTCATATGGTCCAAAGGCTTCATACAGATAGAGGACTCACTAGAGTCCCCCTAACGCTAATGTTTTGCAGGGAACCCATACTTAGGCCTATGAATATGAGCGTGTTTCATCAAACCGCCATGTTCATAAGACCAAGAACTATTCTGCCTATTGTTATGAGTATTATTCACCACCTGTAAGACTATTTGCTAGGGCTCCAAAGCCAAAGTTCTCAGATGCTGCACTTAGACTCATTGCTTCGAAGCCACCCCTAAAAATGTGGGTGGTGAAGAAAATTAACTCTCTTTTGCAGGGAAGGGTCTCCAGCCAGAAATCAAAGGTGTCAGATGCTATTGCTGGGGACCTAAAACATCTTGTGGGGCACAAGATAAAATGCCCAAATGGTCTTATTATGTATTTTGTTCCTGAATCGCTTGCCAATCATCCTATTAGTTCTAACCTGGATATGAGCTTTTATAATCCACTCGTTCGTCAAATGTTTATGCTTCACAATACCCTTGGTGAAGCCTATCCCCCTAACTACACAGTAGGGTCTGACACCAAAGGCTTCAGAATGGATTATGGATAGTGGATGCACTAACCACATGACCGGTGATCGAAGTCTTCTGATGGACTCAACCTTACGTCCATCTGACAAGAGTCTCATCACATTTGCTGACACTGGTAAAAGCAACGTATTGGGTCTAGATAGAGTTGCAATCTCAAAGGATCAGCACATGGATAAAGTGATGCTTGTTGAATCGCTTGGTTTCAACTTAATGTCTGTCTCAATGCTTTGTGACTTGAACAATATCGTTGCCTTGATCTAATGGAATCTAACAAGTCTCTAGTCTTTCAAGGGTACCGAAAAGATGATCTGTACATGGTAAATTTCTCAACAGGACCACAGTTAGCCGTATGTCTTCTAACAAGAGCTTTAGAGTGCTGGCTCTGGTATCGGAGGCTAGGGCATGCTAGCATGAGGAACTTGTACACTCTCGCAGAGAAGAAGCATGTTGTAGGCATCGAGGGCGTCAAGTTCAAAAAGGATCATCTGTGTGGTGCCTGCGAAGCTGGGAAGATGACTAGGGCCAAGAATCCCTCGAAGACAATCATGACGACATCACGTCCATTCGAGCTGCTTCACATGGACCTATTCGTCCCTACTCATTACTCCACTCTTACTACCACTGCTTGTCTCTGTGGTGTCGTTATTGTTGATGATTACTATAGATATACCTGGGTGCATATAATTCTCTACAAGACTGAAGTGCGGGATGTCTTTAGATGATTTGCCACTCGTGCCATGATGAACTATGGAATCAAGATCAAGCACATCAGAAGTGAGAACGGCACAGAGTTCAAGAACACCGGCCTCGACACCTATCTTGATACATTGGGCATCACTCATGAGTTCTCTGCTCCATAGACACCTCAGCGGAATGGCATCGTGGAGCGCAAGAACAGGACACTCATTGAGATGGCTCGGATGATGCTTGATGAGTACAAGACTCCAAGGAAGTTCTGGCCTGAAGCTATTGATACTGCATGCCATGTCATCAACTGTGTTTATCTTCACAAGCTTCTAAAGAGGACATCATATGAGCTATGACTGGTAAGAAGCCAAACGTAAGCTACTTCAGAGTATTTGGTGCTAGGTGCTGGATCAAAGATCCGCATCACCCTTCAAAATTTGCACCGAAAGCACATGAAGGTTTTATGCTTGGTTACGGAAAGGATTCACACTCCTATAGAGGCTTCAACCTCAGTCACTATAAAGTGGTTGAAACTTTGGATGTGCGATTCAATGAAACTAACGACTCGCAAAGAGAGCACCTGCCAAATGGGCTAGATGAAGTCTCACCAAGTGGATCCATCAAGCTTATGGGTACTGGAGAAATCATACCTTCAAAGGCACATGCTGAAGAGGAACTTATCATTTCTGCACCAAATCAACCCGAAGACTCTGCTCAGCCTGAAGCCAATGCTGAAGATGAAGACAATGATCAGCAAAGGAAAAATCTTCGTCCAGTTCATCCTCGTGTTGCAAATGAAGTACAAATTGGGAAGATAATTGATAGCGTCAATGCACCTAGTCGAGTCACTCGTTCAAGAGCAACTCAGCTAGCAAATTTCTGTGGGCACTTTGCATTTGTATCTATATCTGAACCCAAGAAAGTTGCTGAAGCCTTCATGGAACCTGAATGGACTCAAGCTATGCAAAAAGAGCTTCAATAGTTTGAGATGAACAATGTGTGGGAATTAGTCAAGCGTCCCGACCCTCGCAAGCACAATATCATTGGCACCAAATGGATCTATCGCAACAAACAAAAAGCATGGTCAAGTTGTCAGAAACAAGGCTCGCCTCATTGCTCAAGGATACACTCAAGTTGAAGGGATTGACTTCGATGAAGCCATTCACATTCTGCTAGCCTATGCCAACCATCACAACATCCCCCTGTATCAAATGGATGTGAAGAGTTCCTTTCTCAATGGCAGGATTGAAGAAGAAGTGTATGTGGCACAACCACCTGGCTTTGAAGATCCAAAACATCCTGATATGGTATACAAGCTCAACAAGGCACTGTATGGCCTCAAACAAGCCCCTCGAGCTTGGTATGACACACTCAAAGACTTCCTAAAGAGCAAAGGCTTCAAACCTGGTTCCCTGGATCCCACTCTCTTCACAAAGACATACGATGGTGAACTGTTTGTGTGCCAGATCTATGTGGATGACATTATATTCGGCTGCACTAACAAAAATACAGTGATGAGTTTGGACACATGATGCAAGGGCAATATCAGATGTCCATGATGGGTGAGATGAAGTTCTTCTTGGTCTTCAAATCCATCAGGAAAGCTTTGGCATCTTCATATCTCAAGAGAAATACCTTAAAGATTGCCTGAAGAAGTTTGGAATGCAAGAATACAAGGGATACACGATGCCAATGCCAACCAAAAGTCATCTCGGCCCCGACGACAATGGTAAAGAGTTCGATCAAAAGGTATACCACTCCATGATTGGATATTTACTCTATTTATGTGCATCTAGGCCAGATATCATGCTTAGCATTTGCATGTGTGCCCGATTCCAAGTGGGACCAAAGGAGTCGCATCACTTAGCTATGAAGAAAATTCATTGATATTTGGCTTACACCCCAACACTAGGATAATGGTATCCAAAGGGCTCAGAGTTTGATCTAGTTGGATTCTCAGATGCTGATTATGTTGGTGACAAGGTTGATCGCAAGTCTACATCAGGCACATGTCACTTTCTTGGACGATCTCTTGTCTGTTGGTCTTCAAAGAAGCAGAACTGTGTGTCTCTCTCCACTGCTAAATCCGAATACATTGCGGCAGGATCTTGTTGCGCTCAGCTTCTATGGATGAAGCAAACTCTCAAGGACTATGGTATCCATCTGAAGCAAGTACCACTTTACTGTGACAATGAAAGCGCCATCAGGATTGCCAACAACCCAGTTCAGCACTCGAATACAAAGCACATTGAAAGTTGTCATCACTTTCTCAGAGATCATGTCATGACGAAAGATATTGATATCATTCACGTCAGCACTGAAGAGCAATTGGCAGATATCTTCACAAAGCCCTTGGATGAGAAACGGTTTTGCAAGTTGCGGTGTGAGATAAATATCTTAGAATCCTCGAATGTCATGTGATTGGAAACACATCCTAATGCTTATGCATGTGGTGACTTAGATGTGCAACACACAAAGTAAAGTATATCTTTAATCAATAAAGACATACACTCTGAGTGTGAATACATTAATGCGGAATATGACTTCATAGCACCACGATAATTGTGCGCCGTGTCCGGTTCTAGTACGTCCTATATGGTGGGTAACGCCACCACCAAATACTAGTTTGAAGTGTTTCGTTTGACATCGCGTTTGCAAAGTCTTCGCATTTGGTTTGTCTTCAACATTGATTTGACTTCATGTTTATCTTCTCAATGTTGATTTGGTCTTATATATACATATACTTGTGTTTTGTCCTCTACAACATTCACTTATAGCTATGTCTTCTTGTTTGAATCTTTTCATCTAAGTGAACATGATCGGACCCTAACCCCTTCTATGCTTCTACCTCAAATTCTATCTATCCAAATCATATGCATTCTGTTGAAACTGTCGAAAGTCTTATCTGCGTCCTTGTCAGTAGAAGATACAGAGACAAAAGTTGAATCTGTTTTAATGCTATATCCTTATTGCCTGAAACCCGGAGAAGCCGGAACGACTACCCGACAATCCAGGCGTGCGTGGGAACATGGAACAACTTCCAATGTGTTGCATGCATGCCACATGTCCTTCAGATATGATCCGCCAGGGGCACCTACGTAATAACGTTGTGCCGTCCATGTCCTTATAAATACACACCTCACTGCGGTCATTATCTGTTCTCCCACCTCTTCTCCTCGCACCAAAATCCTAGCGCCTCCGCTAGCTCGCAACGACGTCAAAGATGAAGCGCTTAGCTGCCGAGACTTCTTCGATGCCATCCTCACGCCGGCCACGGACCTCGTCCTCTCCGCCGATGCCGTAGGTGTCTTCCTCCGCCAAGTTAGGGCACAGGAGATTGAACTGCTCGGCCTCCCTCTCAACTTTATGTAGCAGTTCTTCCTGTGGTAATTAAATCTTACCTTTACTGCCCTTTTTGATCCGTCAAATCCATCCACTTCAACCAAAACTAGTTTCTTCGCTTTCATATCTGGATGTGTCCATGTCTGCATCTCATATCACGCCAAGTATGTTCACTTATGCTTCACAAGTAGTTAGATTCCTCACTTGTTCTTATTCATGCATTCTTACAAATCTGGAACTGACTGTCTTCAAATAAGTGAATGGCTTCGCACTATGAGGTCAATGTCTTCAAACTGATTTATTTTCAAAATCTTCTGAGAATGCATATGACCTCTTCCCCTTCCCTCGCACCTCTAATGTTGTCACAGGTACATGTCCGTGGGAGAATCCCTTGGTTCTCACAGTCTGCATTCGTTTGCAGAATTCTTACGGAGACACATCAATTCTCCTGAAGCCAATTCCTGTCTGACCAGTAGATGGAAGCCATCACAGTCTTGAAGCCTTTCAGCTTGAATACTATGGCCACTGAAAAATCTGCTAGAAAGGCCGGTAGGCAGCGCCGTGGGGATACAACCAAGGACCTGCCACCAGATCTCTTCGAAATGTACAAGACAGATCCTGAGGAATCCTACGGAGAACGCAAGAACCGAATCCAATGGATTCGAAGATATTGGGTAGAGGAATGGTACAAATATAGATTTGTAACTGCCAAATATGCTGAAAAGTACGCCATCAAGGACCCCTGGGGAGATATTGTATACACAGGTCTTCAGCCAAGTCCATGTCCAAAGCCATTGCTCAAGGTTTCTATACGTGCATGCTCCGAGGGCCACAGCCCGAAAACGATGACCCATCATCTTTGTTGTGTTGTCGTGAAGACAATCTCTTCAAGCGCAACTTCCAGTGTACAACGGAGTCTGCTGCAAAGAACAAGAAGGACCCGAGACTCAATTTCAACCCTGGTCCATCAGCACCAAGGGCTGATGGCACATGTGATGCGAATCCCAATGAAATCGGCCCCTTCTACAACCTCGAAGGCCTCATCACTCATATTGCTGTACAGGGGGCTACGGTGGACCACTCAGCTTACGACGCAGATTCTGAAGATGCGCCAGCTCCACCAAAGCAGAAGCCAAAGAAGTCAAAGGCTTCAAAGCCCTCTGCCGCACCAAAAGCTTCATGTGCGAAGCCATTGGCCACTGTACCTGTCGGCGTTCTGGGAATGGGGGTCCCCAGACTTGCCCGCCTGCGGCGTGGCTCAAGTGGGGCCCTAGCATGGCCCATCTTCATCAGCTCAAGCTCAAGACCCTCGCGAGGGGCCAAGCCTCACGGGGCGGACGACAGGAAGCTTCCTCAGAGGCAACCTCATCTGGCAGGCTCGCGAGGAGGCAGAGAGATCAAGGCAGGGGTACCTCGTGAGGCGCCCGTGACACAAGCCATGACGATCGAGACTAGGTGAGCGCCAGGTGGGCGCTGGCCTACGCAATGTCCTTGTTTCCCCTTTGGTGCAAAGGGGGCAAGCACAGGCCGAGGCATCGGGCAAAGGTTGCCATTCCGGTGCAACGAGACCAAGACCAGTAGAGCAGTAGGACGGAGGTCACTATGGATCCCAAGACGGTGTCATCACCAGTACTTTTGGTATCCGAAGACCACCTTTGGTGAGGATAACTTGTACTAGATGTTCCCCTTCAAAATGGCCAATTGTTGGCGCCCTTCCCGCTCATTATTTTGGGAGAGGCCCAGGGCCCCTATAAAGAGAGCTGGCCACCATAGAGAGGAGGGAGGAGAGACATCTAGAGATCTGATAGAGCCCTAGCAGAGAGAGAGAGAGGCGACTGAACTCACCCAAGCAGTTCATCGCACCAGCTCAAGAACACCTCTAGCGAGGCTGTTCTTCCCTTGTACTGTTCATCATCAGCCCCTGAGGCAATCCACCACACCACACACTGGACTAGGGTATTACACCACAACGGTGGCCCAAACCAGTATAAGCCTCGTGTCCCTTGTGTTGTTCATTGTTTTCAGCTTAGATCACACGAGGAGATTCGACGTAGATCGGTAGGGGAGAGATCTCTATGCGCACCCCGGTGTTCGAACCTCAGGGGTCTGCCGGAACCTCAAGGGCGCGCCAAGTAGGGGGTGCGCCGGAGTTCTCCCTCCTGATGACCCGCTCTCCCCCAACATCACATCCCGCCCTCATGGCGGACAACGCGCCGCCCACTCCAGCAACGGATGCCGACACTGGGGCCAGGGGGCTCCGGGCCTTGGCCCCCACCTTGCGACAGGTGCAGTGGCCGCACAAGTTCAAGCCCGAGATGCCGCTGCGCTACAACGGCGCGACAGACCCAATGATTTTCCTCCTGGCGTACGAGGAGGCCATCCTCAGAGCCGGGGGAGACGACCGGGTGATTTGCAACTGGTTACCCATGGCACTCACCGGCGTCCCGCGTGTGTGGCTCCTCCACCTGCCGACGACTTCTGTCACCTCTTGGGAGGAGCTGCGCAACCTCTTCCTCGCCTGTTTTGCCGCACCAGCGCTGCCCGTCGTCGCAGCTCTCCTGGGTGGCTCCCAGGCACCACCCCGAGCCATCACATCAAGTCGTTCACTCACCAGATCAGCACCGCCTCCAAGCTCCGAGAAGCCCCCCGGGCTAGGTGGCGCCCGAGGCCGATCTAACCTTCGACTCGGAGGATCACCCCTTCAACCCCATCGGTTCGGGCGCGCTCCCGATGCTGTGCACCCCCACCATCTTCCAAGTGGCCGTCACCAGGACCCTCATCGATGGTGGTGTCGGCCTAAATGTGCTCTCGGTGGAGGCCTTCAGCCTCCTCCACGTGCCGCTGGAGCGGCTTCGACCCAGCCGGCCTTTCTCGGGCGTCGGAGCCGGTTCCACCGCCTCCTTGGGATAGATCCGCCTCCCAGTGACCTTCGGCACCTATGACAACTTCCGCACAGAGCTGATCGACTTCGACATCGCCCCCATTGGCCTCCCCTATAACGCCATCCTTGGCTATCCGGCCTTGGCTCGGTTCATGGCAGCAACTCACCCGGCGTACAACCTCATGAAGATGCCTGGGAGCAGGGGCGTCCTCACTGGGCCAGGAGACACAAGGGATGTGCTGCAGGTGCTCCTGCTTGTTTTAGGGCAGCCACGGTGGCACAGCCCACTAGCACCGACGCCATTGAGCCCAAGGGGGCTGCACCGGCTAAAAAGAAGCAGCTATTCACCCAAGACAAGGCGGAAACCAAGCAGGTACTAGTCGACAAGGACGGCTCCACTGGCACCACCTTCACCATAGGGGCCAACCTCGAGCCTGAGTAGGAGGAGGCCCTGGTGAGGTTCCTGCGTGCGAACAAGGTGTTCGCGTGAGAACCTGATCAGTTAGCAGGGGTCCCAAGGAAAGTGATTGAGCATCACCTCAACATGTGCCCCAATGTGTGCCCCGTGAAGCAGAAGGCGAGGCGGCAGTCCACTGAGAAACAGGCTTTCATCATTCAAGAGACCTGGAAGCTAGAGGTGGTAGGAGTTATCCGCGAGGTCCGCTATCCTGATTGGCTAGCTAATATGGTCGTTGTGCCAAAAAAAGGGAGGAAAGGAGCGCATGTGTGTCGATTTCACCAACCTCAACAAGGCCTGCCCGCAGGATCCATTTCCGCTCCCCCGCATTGACCAGATAGTCGACTCCACTATAGTGTGTGACCGATTGTGCTTCCTAGATGCCTTCTCGGGCTATCACCAGATCAAGATGGCGGTAGAGGACGTGGAGAAGACGAGTTTCCTGACCCCGTGTGGAGTGTAATGCTATATGTGCATGCCATTTGGGTTGCGCAATGCAGGCCCAACCTTCAGCGGCTAATGCACATCGCCTTAGGCCGGCAGCTCAGGAGGAACGTTGAAGCTTACGTCAATGACATTATGGTGAAGTCTCGTGAGGCAAGAACCCTGATACAGGACCTGGAAGAAACCTTTGCGAGCCTCAACGAAGTGGACCTATGGTTCAACCCAGAGAAGTGCGTGTTTGGAGTCCCCTCGGGCAAGCTCCTGGGTTTCCTCGTGTCCCACAGGGGCATCGTGTAACACCCCGGATGTAATTTACCTTATATGTATCCCAACTCTTGCCGTTTCCGGCCTTAAGATATTTTATTTTCCTTGGGTTCGGGTTTTTGTCTCCGTGTGTTGTTTCCTTTTTCATGCATCTCATATCATGTCATCATGTGCATTGCATTTGCATACGTGTTCGTCTCATGCATCCGAGCATTTTCCCCATTGTCCGGTTTGAATTCCGGCGCTCCTATCTCCTCTCGTGCCCTTTTCTACCTCTTTTTGTGTGTGGGAGTTAAACATTTCCGGATTGGACCGAGACTTGTCATGCGGCCTTGGGTTACTACCGGTAGACCGCCTATCAAGTTTTGTGCCATTTGGACTTCGTTTGATACTCCAACGGTTAACCGAGGGACCGAGAAGGCCTCGTTTGTGTTCCAGCCCAACACCCATCCAATTTGGCCCAAAACCCACCAAAACCCTCTCCATCATCTAGAGCGTTCGATCACGATCGCGTGGCCGAAAACCGTGCTCAATTTGGAGCCTCCTAGCTCCTCATAACTATAAAACTAGGTCTCCCCCGAAATTTTCGGGTCTCCCCTACACTAAACCTGGATCCTCTCCCTCTCGCCGCGCCGGACACGTCCGGTCCGGTCGGACATATCCACTCCGCCCCGCTGCCGCCACGTGGCATCACTGGTTCGTCCAGCCCGGCGCCCACATCACCGCGCCCGCCGAAGCCCGCCGTGGCCCATGGCCGGCCCGCCCGCGCCCGCCACCGGGCCAGAGGACCACGACCCCGCTGGCTTCGCCCCCGTCATTGCGCGCCACCCAGGACGCCGGCGCTCTACCGCCCATCCGCACCGGGCCGGTCTCCACCCTACGCTGGCGAGCAACGCCTCCTACCATGTCATGCCGCCACCGGGCCGCCCTCCTCCTTCGCCACCTCGCCGCCGCGAGCTGCCGCGCCACCGCCACCGGCCACCTCGTCGCCGGCCCCGGGCGGCCTCTCCTTCGGCCGGCCCGCCCTCTCCCTCGATCTCCAGCGACTTCGAGCTTGTTTTCCGGCGAACTGCTACAGTAACCGCTATAATAGATCCAGATCTGAGATCTATTCCAGGCGGTTGACTTTTATCCCGTAACCCTAATTTTTTAAGGCTTTTTCATCATGTCGTAACTCTGCATCCGTAGCTCTGATATGTGCGTGTAGCCCATCAAAATGTTCGTCTCGACGAGTACATCATTTCAACTCATTGCATCATTTTCATTTGAGCTCATCTTGATGCCTGAAATGCTGTTGGAAGAGGGCTATGTGGTGAATTTGCCAGATCTGTTTCATCAAATAGATATTTGTCATTTTTGCCATGTTTAATGTGTGCATGATATGATCCTGAGCTCTACATGTGTTTTTTTATATGCCATGCCATCTTTACAGTGGTGCTTTCCATGTATTTTTGTGATATTTTTGGTGACTAGCACAAGCTTGCAAAGTAGCGTAATCAATAATGCTGATTTCAGGGACCTGATTTTGTCGTTATGCCATATGTTCATGTTCTTTCCTAGTGATTCGTGCCCCTTTTGAGGATGACCAGTAAGTATGTTTTGCCAACATTGTGGTGCTCTATCCATCCATGTCTTTGTTTGCATTTATGGAGCACCCTAGCTTGAGTCAATCGAGCTCTACTTTTGCTATATCGTGAATCCTGGCAGATTGTTGACATGATTAGCGATTTTGTCGAGGATGTTGCTATTGTTCCATGCATGCTATGTTGTTGTTCTTGCCATGTCTAGCTCCTAGGCCATGTCTTCTTGATGGGTGTATGCTTAGTTTGTCATGTCATGCTCTGTATTGAGTGCATCGAGCTCGTAAACATGCCTACTCGTTAACTGATTTGCATGCTCCAGTTTTTCACAAAGTGTGAGATCTGTTTATGTTTTTGCCATGTTCACATGCTTGCAATTGTATTTTCTGATCCGTTTTGGCTCAAGGTCACTAAGGGACTTTTGTTAAGTGATTTGAGTAGCTTCATTCCATGCCTTGCTTTACCGTGTTAAGTTCCTGTAGCATGTAGTTTTCATGCTCTAAAGTGTGCTTCCTGATGATAAATTCCAGACGTGTTAATTTCACTAAGTCTGAAACCTGTTATCATTTGCACTTTTGCCATGCTGGTTTGAACCTGTTATTGGACGAATTAGTCGTAGCTCAGTGTTCATCTTTTGTCAAGATTCATGAGTGGATCCCTGCCATGTATTTTGTTGTCATGTTTGAGTGCTGTAGCATATTTATCTTGATGCATTTAGTTGGTCACTTGCTGATTATCGCAGACCGGTGCCATATTTGTTTTGCTTGCCATTTCCAAACCGTGCATCCGATTCCGGTGATCTTTATATCGATTTCAACTGAAATCACCTCACCTTTCCAGTGGCACTCTTGGATTTCCATGTTTAGGCCAGGTTCAATCATTCCTTGTCAAATCTTGCATATGCATCACATACCGCATCCCGCATATCATACCATGTTTGCATCATGTTGTTTGAGCATTGCACATGGTTGATTATGTTACATTTGCTTGTTGTTCTTGTTTGGGTAGAGCCGGGAGACGAGTTCGGGAACGAGGAGCCCGTTGAGTTTGTTTACGAGGATCAAGTCAACTCTGAGAACTTTGCAGGCAAGATGATCATACCCTCGAAATCACTTCTATCTTTGCTTGCTAGATGCTCGCTCTTTTGCTATGCCTATGCTATGATGCCTACCACTTACTTATCATGCCTCCCAAACTGCCATGTCAAACCTCTAACCCACCATGTCCTAGCAAACTGTTGATTGGCTATGTGACCGCTTTGCTCAGCCCCTCTTATAGCGTTGCTAGTTGTAGGTGAAGATTGGAGATCGTTCCTTGTTGGAACATTGTTTATTGTTGGGATATCACTATATTATCTTGTTATCTTAATGCACCTATATACTTGGTAAAGGGTGGAAGGCTCGGACTTTTTTCTAGTGTTTTGTTCCACTCTTGCCGCCCTAGTTTCCGTCATATCGGTGTTATGTTCCCGGATTTTGCGTTCCTTACACGGTTGCATTATAATGGGAACCCCTTGACAGTTTGCCTTGAATAAAACTCCTCCAGCAAGGCCCGGCCTTGGTTTTACCATTCGCCACCTAGCCTTTTTCCCTTGGGTTTCGCGGACTGAAGGGTCATCTTTATTTTAAACTCTCGGGCCAGTGCTTCTCTAAGTGTTGGTCCAACCCAGAGCATCGTGCGGGGCCGTCCCTTGGCAACTTGGGTTACGTTGGCTCCCGTTTGCTTAGCTTATCTGGTGTGCCCTGAGAATGAGATATGTGCAGCTCCTATCGTGATTTGTCGGCATGCTGGACTTGTTTTACCATTGTCGAGGATGTCTTGTAACCGGGATTCCGAGTCTGATCGGGTCTTCCCGCTAGAAGGCCGTGAGAGCTTGTGATGGGCTAAGTTGGGACACCCCTGCAGGGATTTGAACTTTCAAAAGCCGTGCCCGCGGTTATGGGCAGATGGGAATTTTTTAATGTCCGGTTGTAGATAACATGAAACTTAACTTAATTAAAATGAATCAACCGCGTGTGTTACCGTGATGGTCTCTTCTCGGCGGAGTCCGGGAAGTGAACACGGTGTTGTAGTAATGCTTGACATAGGTTGTTCTAGGATCACTTCTTGATCATAGTTCTTCTTTCGTGCTTTGCCTTCTCTTCTCACTCTCTTTTGCGAACATGTTAGCCACCATATATGCTAGTCGCTTGCTGCAGCTCCACATATTACCTTGCTTTACCTATAAGCTTAAATAGTCTTGATCGTGAGGGTGTGAGATTGCTGAGTCCCTGTGACTCACAGATTACTTCCAACACCAGATGCAGGGACTGATGATACTGTTCCAGGCGATGCACTTGAGCTCAAGTGGGAGTTCGATGAAGACTCTCGTCGTTACTATGTGTCTTTCCCAGATGATCAGTAGTGGTGCCCAGTTGGGGCGATCGGGGACTTTGTCGCATGTGGGGGTTGATCTTTATTTTGGTACCGTAGTCGGACCATAAGTGTATTGGATGATTGTAATGTTATTCTTGTATTTGTGTGATGTGGCGAGTGTAAGCCAACTATGTATACTTTTGCCCTTTTATCTATTTACATGGGTTGTTGTGAAGATTACCTTACTTGCGACATTGCTTTCAATGCGGTTATGCCTCTAAGTCGTGCTTCGACACGTAGGAGTTATAGCCGCATCGAGGGCATTACACATCGAGGCCAACCCAGAGAAGGTCAAGGCAGTCAAAGACATGCCCCCGCCAAGGACCCTCACAGAAATGCAGAAGCTCACTGGGCGTGTAACTGCGCTGGGGCGCTTCATCTCCAAGCTGGGGGAACGAGTGTTGCCCTTCTTCAAGCTAATGAAGAAAAAGGTCCCCTTCGAATGGACTAAAGAGGCCGACAAGGCATTCCAAGACCTCAAGAGGTACCTTACCAGCACACCAGTGATGGTAGCTCCGCGTCCGCGGGAGCCCCTAGTGCTCTACCTTTCGGCCACCCCCTACTCCGCTAGCGTAGCCCTGGTGGCGGTCAGGGAGGAGCGCTGTGCCAAGGCCGCATCGGCCGTATGAATTGAAGCAAAGCAGGGCCGGGAGGGCCTCGCGAAGGCCGCAACCGCAGCCGGAAAGGAACATCGGCAGCAGGAGAACGCACCCGGAGCAGGAGAGGTCTCTTCAGGCGACCAAGCACTGGGGGCTCCGTCATCTCAAGAGACGCCTCGACCTCTGGAGGACGCAAGCTGCGCCAGCACCCTCAACCTCGTCGAGCATCCCGTGTACTTCGTCAGCACGGTGCTACGGGACACAAGGGCACTGTACCCCATGCCTCAAAAACTCATCCTCGCGCTACTAGTGGCCACACGCAAGCTGCGCCACTTCTTCCAAGGCCATCCCGTCAAGGTCGTCTCAGCATACCCCTTGGAAAGAGTACTCAAGAGCCCCAACTCAGCTGGGAGGGTCGCTGAATGGAACATTGAACTACAGGCATTTCAGCTAGAATTCAGTACGACCAGAGTCATCAAGGGAGCCGCACTTGCGGATTTCATGGTAGAATGGGAAGAAGCGCCGTGTCTCAAGGAAGGCGCAGACCAATCACTTTCTCCGGGAACTGAAGCACCGGACGTCTGGGTCATGTACTTCGATGGGTCGTTCTCCCGACACGGTGCGGGAGCTGGCGCAGTGCTCATATCCCCTACCCAGGATAAACTCTACTACGCCATACAACTCTGCTTCCAGCACGGAGAAAAGGTCTCCAACAACATAGCGGAGTACGAAGGCCTAATAGCAGGCTTGAAGGCCGCAATTGCCTTAGGGGTAAAGCGCCTCATCATCAAGGGCGATTCGCAGCTCCTCGCAACTTCTCCAACAAGATATACGAGCCAAAGGACGAGCACATGGAAGCCTGCCTCGCTGAGGTTTGCAAGATGGAGAAGCAGTTCTGGGGGCTGGAGTTGCAACACGTGCCCCGGGGCACCAATCAGGAAGCTGATGACATTGCCAAGAGGGCATCTCGGCGGCTGCCTCAGGAGCCTGGCATCTTCGAGGAGCGGCTCTTCAAACCCTCGGCGGTGCCATCACTGTCGAGCACGACGCAACCAAGGGAGGAGCTCCCTCAGCCGCCTGCCTCAGGAGCCCCGGTCTGCGGCCCGGCCTCAGGGGCACGCCTGCTCCTGGTGTTAGAGTCTCAGGAAGGGTGTTGGATCCTGGAGCTCATGAACTACCTGATGTAAGGGACTCTACCGGAGAACGATGAGGAAGCGGAGTGTGTGGCGCGGCAGGCCACAGCTTATTGCATCAAGGATGGAGAGCTTTACAGGAAGCAACCGAATGATGTGTCCCTATGTTGCATCTCCCGAGAGCAAGGGAAGGAGCTACTGGCAGACATACACGGCGGAGATTGCGGGCACCACTCGTCGTCACGAACCCTCGTCGGCAAGGCGTTCCGTAGTGGATTCTACTGGCCCACGGTGCTCGTCGACGCCGTTGAGCTGGTGAAGGCTTGCGAGGCCTGCCAGTTTCACGCTAAGCAGATCCATTAACCTGCGGGGGGTCTACAGACTATACCCCTCTCATGCCCGTTCGCAGTTTGGGGGCTGGATATTCTAGGCCCGTTTCCTCGGGCGCCAGGGGCTATCGCTACCTCTAGGTTGCTGTGGACAGGTTCACCAAGTGGGCTGAGGTGGAAGTCGTCCGCACAATCCCGGCAGGCTCCGCGGTCAAGTTCATCAAGGGCCTCGTGAGCCGATTTGGGTTGCCCAATCGCATCATCACCAACAACGGTTCGCAATTCACCAGTAATCTCTTCAAAACATACCGTGCTAACCTTGGAACGCAGATATGCTACGCTTCGGTAGCACACCAACGGAGCAACGGCCAGGCCGAGCAAGCCAACATGGAGGTCCTGAGGGGCCTCAAAGCCATGACCTTTAAGAAGAAGCTGGAGGCCTGTGGCAGGGGCTAGTACGACGAGCTCCAGTCCGTGCTGTGGTCAATCCGCACAAGTGCGACCAAGCCGACTAGCGAGACCCTGTTCTTCCTCGTCTACGGAGCAGAGGCTGTTCTCCCTCACGAGGTCAGGCGTCGCTCCGCACTGGTCAGGCGTTCGACGAGACGCAGCAGGACGCCATGCGGGGATGGATCTCGTGCAGGGGGAGGAACGCCGCCGAGAAGCCGCGCTGCGAGCGGCAAGGTATCAACAGGCGATGCGACGATACCACTGCCGCAACATCCACCCCAAAACTCTTGAGGTAGGGGATCTCGTACTCAGACGGGTTCTCTCCAAGGAGGGGCTTCACAAGCTCTCTCCCATGTGGGAGGGCCCGTTCAAGGTTGTTCATGTCTCCAGGCCTGGCTTCGCGCGCTTGGAGACCACGGAGGGGGTACCCATGCAGAACGGGTGGAACATTCAACATCTCTGGAGGTTCTATCCCTGAGCGAGGCCTAGCACCTAGGAAGGGCTCGGTGCCTGTGAAGAAGGCAAATGCATGTGAAGCTGTCATGTTTTGGGAAAGGCCCAGTGCCTATGAAGAAGGCAAATGCCTGTGAAGCTGTCGTGTTTTGGGAAAGGCCCGGTGCCTGTGAAGAAGGCAAATGCCTGTGAAGCTGCCGTGTTTTGGGAAAGGCCCGGTGCCTGTGAAGAAGGCCAATGCCTGTGAAGCTGCCGCATTTCGGGAAAGGCCCGATGCCTGTGAAGAAGGCCAATTCCTATGAAGCTCGCCGCCCGTGACACTCTCACGTAATAATGAGTGGGGCTGTACACGCCCCAGAGTCTCCGGAGTGCCGCCCTCGGGCCTCGGGGGCCCCCGTCCACGCCCAGTGGCGACACTTAGCTCCGCGCTAGTGAGAAGACGTCGAAGACTAGAATAGGTGTCGGACGCGGGTTTTCCATTTGCTTTCTGCAGTTGGCTAGTTTATTCCCATTTGAAGTTTTATTGAAACTATTGACGTTCCTGGCTTGTGACTCTTTATCTTTTTCGCTCGCTTGCCTCATTTTCTCTCGCACAAGTCTCGTGAGGGAGGTTCGCGGGCGCCCTCGTGAGTGTTTTCTGCCCCGATCGTTTGGAGCTTTCCTATATGAGTTCTCTGCGGGGGCACCCCTCCCAGTCCGTGCCTCACGAGCATCGCGACACGAGCGCAGGACCTGGGCCGATCGCCCCCACAACCAAGACCTAAAGTTACCCCTCCTACTGATCCTTGCAGGGCACAAAGCGCTCAGCGAGGCCACGGCCTCGGGAGGTGAGGACCGCGTCAAGCCCCACCGAGCTAAAATAATTCCCGCACATGGGTGCACGACGCGGGAACACAGCGCAGAAATAGCGGAAGCAGTACGATGGTTAACAACAGCAGTTCTAACACGCCCCTGCGGGGCCCTATACTACCTTCTATTTCTGTGCAGGAAAAGAAGGAAAACAAAATGGGCGCGATTCGCCCTGCACCAACCCACAGTGAAGGTTCGAGCTGCTCCTAGGACTCAGGCGGATCCCTCCTCTCGCTTCGCTGGGGCACGACGGCGGGCTGACCCGCTACCTTCACCCAGGCAGGCACGACGGCACGGGGGGCTGGTCGCGGCCACCGCTGGAGGAGCTGCTGCCTGAGAGGGAGTCGCCGAAGCTCAGCGAACCCCGAGCACTGCCACCTGTACGCCTGTCACCGTCTTCATCCTGGTCAGTACCAGGGCTGGGCAGGCGGCCGTGGTCGTCGTCTTCGGTGCAGCACCCAGCACGGCGACCCTCTTCCCCGAACACCCTCACGTAGAGAGTGGCGTCGCCATCGAACTTGAAGTGCAGGGTGCACCACCGGCCCAGGCCACGCGCACGGGAAAACGTTTGCCAGCCGCGGGTCAGGGCCCCATTCCTAGAAACGGAGACCTCCAGCGAAGCCCAGGAGGCCCTGCTGCAGCAGCCGTCTGCTTGGAGGCAGAGCCACACCGGGCGCTGGCCGACAGATCACCTACAAAGAAACGGGGGAGCTGGAGTCGGGTGCTGGTTGGGTCCGCTGACCACACGACGAACTTCGGCAGCACCTCCGCAGAGCAAAAGCGTGGCCTAGGGGCGCGCACAGCCACGGCGTGCCCCCCATCGGCGGTCGGGCGCTCACCACTGCGCAGGGAACCGCATCCATGGCCGCGGGAGGCCACTACGGGGGCCGTGGAATACTTGCGAGGGCGGCCTCAGCCGCGGTTGGTCGGGGAGGAGTCAGGCCCTGCCTGGCGGGCCTTTCCTTTCTCCGCGGTCGAGAATCTCTTTGGAGCCATTGGAACGGCGGCTAGCCAAGAAGAAGAAAAGGAGCAGCAAGAAGGGATGGGCTGAAGGGGCTCACGCAGCCCCGTACTTATAGCCGAAGGAGGCCAACCGCCGAGCACCACGATCGCAGGTAATCATGACCGGTAATCATGACCAGTCTCTCTGCGGCCCACGACCAATCAATCGCCACGCGGCGCCCAAGGCCGCAGGCTATTTGGGCCCGCTGCGCTTTGCGCTTGCCTCTTTGCTTCCCTGCTAGGCCAAGCCTGGGTGCGCCTTGGGCCCGGGGGCTACTATCGACGTTCAGGGAACGGGGGTCCCCAGACATGCCCGCCTGCGGCCTGTGGCGTGGATCAAGTGGGGGCCCAGCGCGGCCCATCTTCATTAGCTCAAGCTCAAGACCCTCGCGAGGGGCCAAGCCTCGCGGGGCGGACGATAGGAAGCTTCCTCAAAGGCAGCCTCATCAGGCAGGCTCACGAGGAGGTGGAGAGATCAAGGCAGGGGTACCTCGTGAGGCGCCCGTGACGCAAGCCATGACGATCGAGACTAGGCGAGCGCCAGGCGGGCGCCAGCCTGCGCAGTGTCCGTGTTTCCCCTTTGGTGCAAAGGGGGCAAGCACAGGCCGAGGCATCGGGCAAAGGTTGCCATTCCGGTGCAACGAGACCAAGACCAGCAGAGCGGCAGGACGGAGGTCACCGTGGTGCCCAAGATGGCGTCATCACCAGTACTTTTGGCAGCCGAAGACCACCTTTGGTCAGGATAACTTGTACTAGATGTTCCCCTTCAAAATGGCCAATTGTTGGTGCCCTTCCCGCTCATTATTTGGGGAGAGGCCCAGGGCCCCTATAAAGAGAGCTAGCCACCACAGAGAGGAGGGAGGAGAGACATCTAGAGATCTGATAGAGCCCTAGCAGAGAGAGAGGCGACTGAACTCACCCAAGCAGTTCATCACACCAGCTCAAGAACACCTCTCGCGAGGCTGTTCTTCCCTTGTACTGTTCATCATCAGCCCCTGAGGCAATCCACCACACCACACACTGGAGTAGGGTATTACACCACAACGGTGGCCCGAACCAGTATAAGCCTCGTGTCCCTTGTGTTGTTCGTTGTTTTCAGCTTAGATCACGCGAGGAGATTGGACGTAGATCGGTAGGGGAGAGATCTCCGTGCACACCCCAGTGTTCGAACCTCAAGGGTCTGCCGGAACCCGAAATCCGACAGCACCTCCTGAACCCACTATGCAATCTGAAGATCTATCTCGTGTCTCCAAGAAGGCTGAGTAGACAAAGAAAACCAAGCAACCCAAGAAGATTTATGGGCATCAACTTACTCCTGCTGCCGTTCTGACGAACGAAGATGAAACCATTGGTCTGTCCTGCGACGAAGATCTTGGTGATGATGCCCTTGAGCTGCTGATCAAGAGCAAGCAAGAGGCGGAGATCTTCAATGATCTGCCCCTCTTTGATGTGGATATTCTGAACCACTTCATCAACGAATGGTTTGATGACCCGAGCCTCACCATTGATGATCTTCAGCTGCCAGTTGACATCAGCGTCACGTTCCATGGAGCCATTGGTAATGAGTTGGCCTTGGCTTATAAGATTGTTGAGCTAAAGAACAAAATTGATTTTGAGAAGGCACAGTTCAAGAAGCACATGGCAAAGCTCAGCCTGGCCGATGTTCAAAGCTTCAAGCAGATGCTGCATAACCTCAAGGAGCAGTTTCACAAGAAACACTAGGAAGCCAGAGGTTCAAGAGAGCGGATGAAATACTTGCAGAGAAATGTGTTCAAGCACACAATGAGGCTAAGAAAGGCAAGGCTCTCGGGAGTCCTGGTATCGACCCTAGAATGGCTGCCAAACAGAAGAAGTCTGCTGCAACCCGAACTGAAGCTCCAAGGTAGGAAGAACCTCATATTGTCTTCCTAGCCAGTATGACAGGCACGAAGCCTAAGGTCCCCTCAGCAGCTTCAGAACTGAAGAAGACTAGGGTAGCTGAAGCCGAAGCCAAGAAGCGCAAACACAAGAATGCCTCTGATGGTGCTCCATCGACAAAGAAGTCGAAGACAAAGTCTTCGCGGAAAGAGCGAGCTGCTGCCACAGAGCCACTTGTTGTTGAGCCCATCTCCGTTGCACGTCCTGCCTCCACCAACCAAGAGCGTCAACTTCTAGTTCACGAGCCTGCTACCACAGAGGCTCCTGAAGATGAAGAAGTACCAGCTGTTGAACCCATCACAGCTGAAGACATTGGTCGTGAAGATAATGTAGAAGATGATGAAGTCCTTCCTCAGATCGAGCACCAACTGGTATCATCGCCTGTTCTCACGAACAGCGAACTCATCAGCATAGGTCGTCCCATGACGCCAATTGCTCAGGATGCTTCATGGGCTGATCGCCTTCAACAAGAGCCCCAAGTAATGAAGACACACCCGGTACTCCACCACCTCAAGTCACCACTCCGGTACTTGACAACGACTACATGGTCCAGACCACTCCATCTGTGATGGTGCCCCTCCCCCTGTGCCCATGGTATTTCCAGAGCGTAGTTATGTACGCGTGGCACTAGTTTCACAAGTTCGCGAGGGCTGGGGTTGGGGCCGCATTGCTATGCTTGCTCGGAATGTGCTAGGAGGTCTTGTTGTAGGTTACTCCGGGCGCGCTTGACGGTGTCCGGACGTTTAATGGCCGGACTGGAGAATTGCTTTGAGAGGCTGCTTTGTACTTCCGCTGCGATAGCCGCCGTATGCTCCTCCGTTCAGAGAGAGTGTTCGGTGTTGACCGTGATGACGCCTCGACGGCCTGGCATCTTGAGCTTGAGGTATGCGTAGTGCGGCACCGCATTGAACTTGGCAAATGCGGTTCGCCCGAGCAGTGCATGATAGCCACTGCGGAACGGGACTATGTCGAAGATTAACTCCTCACTTTGGAAATTATCCGGAGATCCGAAGACCACTTCAAGTGTAACTGAGCCTGTACAGTTGGCTTCTACACTTCGTATGACGCCTTTAAAGGTCGTTCTGGTGGGTTTAATCCTCGAGGGATCGATGCCCATTTTCCGCACTGTATCCTGATAAAGTAGGTTCAGGCTACTGCCGCCGTCCATAAGGACTCTAGTGAGGTGAAATCCGTCAATAATTGGGTCTAGAACCAATGCGGCGAATCCGCCATGACGGATGCTAGTGGGGTGGTCCCTTCGATCAAAAGTGATCGGGCAGGAAGACCATGGGTTGAACTTTGGGGCGACTGGCTCCATCGCGTATACGTCCCTTAGCACACGCTTCCGCTCCCTCTTGGGGACGTGGGTTGCGTATATCATGTTCACCGTCCATACTTGTGGGGGAAAACCTTTCTGTCCACTATTATTCGGCAGCCAGGGCTCCTCCTCATCATCGCTATGCAGCCCCTTGTCTCTGCTTTCGGCATTTAACTTGCCTGCCTGCTTGAACACCCAACAATCCCTGTTGGTGTGATTGGCTGGTTTTTTGGGGGTGCCATGTATCTGGCATGAGCGGTCGAGTATTCGGTCCAAACTGGACGGGCCCGGAGTATTTCTTTTGAATGGCTTTTTCCGCTCACCGGGTTTAGAGCCTCTGAATCTGGCATTAACTGCTGTATCCTCAGCATTGTCGCCGTTAATGCGGCGCTTTTGCTTGTTGCGAGGCGACCTGCCACTGCTGTCCTTGGTATCCGAATTACCTGGGCTCTTGGTCATGTTATTGCTGTGAGCTAGCCAGCTGTCTTCTCCCGCGCAAAAGGGGGTCATAAGTGTCGTGAGGGCTGCCATAGATTTCGGCTTTTCCTATCCTAGGTGCCGTGCAAGCCACTCGTCGCGGATGTTATGCTTGAAGGCTGCTAGGGCCTCTGCATCCGGACAGTCGACGATTTGATTTTTCTTGGTTAGGAACCGTGTCCAGAATTGTCTAGCCGATTCCTCTGGCTGCTGAATTATGTGGCTTAGGTCATCGGCGTCTGGTGGTCGCACATAAGTGCCCTAGAAATTGTCGAGGAATGCGGCTTCCAGGTCCTCCCAACAACCAATTGATTCTGCTGGCAAGCTATTAAGCCAATGCCGAGTTGGTCCTTTAAGCTTGAGTGGGAGGTATTTGATGGCGTGTAAATCATCACCGCGGGTCATGTGGATATGAAGGAGATAGTCCTCGATCCATACCGCAGGATCTGTTGTGCCATCATATGATTCGATGTTCACGAGTTTGAAACCCTCGGGGATTTGATGATCCATTACTTCATCTGTGAAGCATAGTGGGTGTGTGGCGCCTCTGTACTGGGCTATATCACAACGCAGCTCAAACGAGCTTTGTCTACTATGTTCGGCCCGGCCGGATTTACTATATCCGGCGTGACGAGTACCGTCTCGTGTCGTGGGGCACCCACGTGATCCGTAGATCGATCTTGTTTGCCTTTCCTTGTCCTCCAATATGTCTCGCAGGTCTGGCGCGTTTTCCCATGCCTTGGTATTTTTGGAGCGGCACCGGGGTGCGACTTGAGTGGAGGGCCAAGAGGCCTCTCTGTCGCGGCCACGGGGTGGCCGGTCGGCCGCATCATGCACTGGTGATATAGGTTTAAGTGCTTCCTCCTCTAATTGGGGTAGCAACCTGCGCTTTGGGTAGCTCTTGGAGGGGCATTCGAGTTCATACTCTTCGGCCGCAAGTCCTTCAGTCCATCTGTCGGCTAGCAAATCTTGAGCAGCTCTAAGTTGTTGCTGTTTTTTCTTGAGGCTGCCTGCCGTGGCCATAAGCCTGCATTTGAAATGGTCTTGTTCGACGGGATCCTCTGGCACGACAAATTCGTCGTAGTTGAGGCTTGCCTTGTCTTCGGAGGGAGGCATGTAATTACCGTCCTCGACCTCTCTGTCTGTCGCTCTCTCATGAGGGCTAGCTTCTCTATCCTCCTGTGCTGAATCTTGCTGGAGGTGGTTGTCTTTGGCACTGTCCGGGGTGTTATTATCCCCCGTGCCGGAATCACCATTTTTGTTTTGGCAGGATTTAGAGCGGCGCCGCTGACGCCGGCGCTTAGGCTGCTTCTTGGAGGGGTCATCCTCCGCTGTTCCATCGCCATTGCCTTCTTTTGGGGTGTCCACCATGTATATATCATACGACGAGGTGGCTTTCTAGTGCCCTATAGGCGTTGGTTCTTGATCGTCTCCTGCATCGGCGTCCATACTGTCGATGTCGTCGGAGTCGAAGTCGAGCATGTCAGTTAAATCATCGATAGTGGCTACGAAGTGGGTGGTGGGTGGGCTTTGAATTTCTTCATCATCCGCATCCCAACCTTGCCGACCATAGTCCGCCCAGGGCTCTCCTGACAAAGAGAGAGACTTTAGTGACTTCAGAATATCGCCAAAGGGCGAGTGCTGAAAGATGTCCGCGGCAATGAACTCCATGATCGGCGCCCAATCGGGTTCGATCGATCGGGGTGCGGAGGGCTCGGAGTCTGGAGAGGAGTCCGGCTCCTTGGAGTCACGGACTTCGCAAAGAACAGGGCTGGTGTTCGGCTCGATCGCCGTAGAAATTGCAGCCCCTGAGGCGGTGTCTAACCACCCATCCTCGGTTGGTGTGATCGGCTCCGAGAAATGGGTCGGAGCGGACAGAGGTGCGGCCTCCAGGGCACTGTTCGGCGGCAGAGCTAAATCATGCGCATCATGACAGTGCGGCACACTTGGCTGTGGCTCGAATCCGTCGAAGATCAAGTCTCCGCGGATGTCGGCCGTGTAGTTCAAACTTCCAAATCTGACCTGATGGCCAGGGGCGTAGCTTTCGATCTGCTCTAGATGACCAAGCGAATTGGCCCGCAGTGCAAAGCCGCCGAATACGAAGATTTGTCCGGGGAGAAAAGTCTCACCCTGGATCGCATCGCTGTTGATGATCAGAGAAGCCATCGGGCCTAAAAGCGACGACACAGAGGACCTCTCAATGAAAGCACCAATGTCGGTGTCAAAACCGGCGGATCTCGGGTAGGGGGTCCCGAACTGTGCGTCTAGGTTGGATGGTAACAGGAGGCAGGGGACACGATGTTTGACCCAGGTTCGGGCCCTCTCGATGGAGGTAAAACCCTACGTCCTGCTTGATTAATATTGATGATATGGGTAGTACAAGAGTAGATCTACCACGAGATCAGAGAGGCTAAACCCTAGAAGCTAGCCTATGGTATGATTATTTTTCGTCCTACGGACTAAAACTCTCCGGTTTATATAGACACTGGAGAGGGCTAGGGTTACACAGAGTCGGTTACAATGGTAGGAGATCTACATATCAGTATCGCCAAGCTTGCCTTCCACGCCAAGGAAAGTCCCTTCCGGACACGAGACAAAGTCTTCAATCTTGTATCTTCATAGTCCAGGAGTCTAGCCGAAGGTATAGTCCGGCCATCCGGACACCCCCTAATCCAGGACTCCCTCAGTAGCCCCTGAACCAGGCTTCAATGACGACGAGTCCGGCATGCAGAATTTCTTCGGCATTGCAAGGCGGGTTCCTCCTCCAAGTACTTCATAGAAGTTTTTGAACACAAAGGTAGTGTCCGGCTCTGCAAAATAAGTTTCCACATATTGCCATACAGAGAATAATATTTACACAAATCTAATCTGCTGACGTATTCCGTAGCGTGACATCACACCACGGCCAAGTCTTTAATCGAATCATTTTATTGTCCCACCTCGGCATGTTTAGCGAGGCGGCTTCCTTGGCATGTCTTGTTAAAGCAGAGATCGTGTCCCCTTATTCCGGGATTCTCATCAATACGGGTGTGGGTAACCCAACCGCGCCATTGACTACGGCGCTTGGGAGATAAGCGAGTTTTACCAGGCTGGTGGGGACGCATAGTCGCGTCCACCCATATAAGGGGATAAGGATCCACCTTTCATCCACGCCTTCTTCCTCCTTCGCCTATCCATTTCCACGCAATCAAGCTCCAGCGCCCAAGTCCTCACACCCCACCTCAACCTTCTCCAGCCATGTCTGGAGCGGGAGGCAAGTGGATGGTCACCTCCGTCATGGAGGGACACATCAAAAGACTGAGGAAGGCCGGATACTTGTCTAACGACATTGCGCACCGACTTCCCGAAGAGGGGCAGCTCATTCCCACCCCTAGGCCCCATGAGAGGGTGGTGTTCCTCCCCCATTTCCTCCGCGGACTGGGCTTCCCTCTCCACCCATTTGTCCGGGGGCTCATGTTCTACTATGGCCTGGATTTCCACGATCTGGCCCCGAATTTTGTCCTCAACATCTCGGCGCTTATCGTCATGTGCGAGGCTATCTTCCGCATCCGCCCCCATTTCGGCCTATGGCTCAAGACTTTCAATGTCAAGCCGAAGGTGGTGCGCGGCACCCAAGCGGAGTGAGGAGGCGCCATGGTGGGCAAGATGCCCAACGTCCTATGGTTCGAGGGCTCCTTCGTGGAGTCCCTAAAGGGGTGGCAGTAGGGGTGGTTTTACATCACCGAGCCGCGCGGCCCTGAATGGGTCGCAACCCCCGAGTTCCGATCTGGACCCCCTACGCGGCTCGCCTCCTGGAAAGAGACGGGCCTATCATGGGGTAAAAATGGAAAGCTGACCGGACTCCAAACATCCGTCCAAACCCTAGTGAGCAGGAATCTCAAACTTGTCAACGTAGTCTAGGTTATGCTCATCCGTCGGATCCTCCCGTGTCAACAACGGGCTTTCAACCTGTGGGAGTTCGACCCGGCACGACACCGAACTCTGAGCAGGTTCTTCGACACGACGTACGAAGATGCCTGGAAGGTGCTTTTCAAGGGCACTGAGGCCCCCGCATCCGCTACCGAGGATCACAGATTCAGCACGCAGCATCACGCTCGTGCGGTAAGCTGTTTTCACCTTTTACAGGTTATTAGTTTTTCATAGTTTGACTCCATGCGGGATCTAAGTTCCCTTACCTTTGACAGGATTGGAAGGAGACGTCCGGACAGATCAACTGTCCGGCTCCTTTGCCCGAAGGCCCAGCGGACGCTCGCTTGGCGAAGCTGCTGGTTCCGGCACCTTACGTGGTGCCGGAGAAGAAGGCCAAGAAGAAGGACACGGGGACTCGAAAGAGTGCCCGGCGCCAGGAGGTGTCGGATTCACCATCCGACGACTCCAAGGCGCGCTCCTTCCCTAAAGACGAGAAGGAGGAAGAAGAGACCTCTCCCCCCCAGCGGGGGGAGGGAAGAAAAGGAAGGCCGCCCCAACCGGGGAGGCCGAAGGGTCCAAGAGGGGGAAGACCCCTCCTCCAGACTACTCCACCAACGCTGACAACGGCGAAGAGGAGTGGCCGCACAGGGCCAAGCCCCTGGTGAAATCGTAAGTATCCGGATACTAGAGTGATTCATAGTATTCCCCCATTGCATAGCTTTTCCTTACGTTGAACATGATTGTGTAGTCCGCCCAAGGCCGGGCTCGACGAGTCATCGAGCGGCTCCCTGGACTCGTCGGATGTGAATTCACTTCCAACGGCTTCCTACCCCCACCCTACGGACAGCGCCGAGGTGGCGTCCCAACAGGTTCCAAGCCAGGAGGAGGTGGTCCTGGAGGCACCGCGAGGCAACCTCTCGGACTCCAGGCGTAAAGGGGATAGAACCCCCAAGGGCTCCAAGTCCGGCCTTGATCCGGACACCGCGCCGGAACCTTCAACGGTTCCGGACTTCGATAGGCAGCCTCCTTCCAAGAGGAGCAAGCCTACCGAGCTGGTGACCTCCGTCCAACCGGAGGCACCGGACAATTGGCTGGAGACGCTTAACGGCGCCTCCATCGACGAGGAGCACCGCACTATTATGAGTGCGGTGATACAGAAGGTTTAGTCCGCCAAGAGCGGACTGACTGAAGCCTGTGCCAGCCTTCTAACAGGCTTTGAGGTAGGTAAAGAATATTTAAAAATATTAGCGCATAGACAGTAGCCCCTGATGCTCTCTGTGCGGCGTTCGGAAAGAAAAGCCGAATAGAGGATCTAATAATCGCAGGAGTCTAACATAATGAAGTCAATATTGTATGCAGGCTTCGCTGCTGGCCTCCGCCGCACTGACTGCAGAGGTGGATACGCTGAAGCAGAACCTCATGCGGTCCGAGAATGAGCTCGGCCATGCCAAGAGGAAACTCGAGGAGAAGGAAGGTAAGTAATACCTTGCGCAATTATATAGAGAATATGTGGTGGCAAAAAATGACAGGATCAACGTGCTATTATAGGGGCCACGACCGAGGTGGCAACCCTTAAGCAAGCGATGTCCGAGGCCGAAAACAGGGCGGCCGCGGAGCGCACGGAGAGAGAGAAGCAGGAGGCACGGGTGGAGGAGGTGCAGAAAGAGCTCCAGGCTCTCGTGAAAAAACACGAGAGTTTGGAGCTTGACTCAAAGACGCAAGCGTCCGATGTTGCGGCAGCCCTCAAAAGTGCGATCTGCCAAGGCCGAAGCCTAGAAAGCCCTCAAAGAAATTGATGTGATGAAGAAGATAGCGGCGGGTAAGGCATTCATTATGCAAAGCAAGCACGTGAAAGTGAATTATTTGTTACTTACCCGAGTCTGGAGCTCTCCAGGAGCATTCGCAGATTTGCCCCGCAGTGCGTCTGATGCCGCCGCCTACTACCGAGCCGAGGAGGGGAGCTCGACAGAGAAGGTGTTCTGGTCTCAGTATGCTGAGGCCAGACACCTGGTGCCTTTGAGCGACCAGCTGAAGCAGACGGTCGAGCTCCACAAGGTTGCCGAACAGGCCGTAAAGGGCCTCATAGTTCGGCTATGGCCTGGAGAGGCTCTGCCTGGGAGCTACTTCGGGATGGTGAGGCAGCTGGTGGATGCCTTTCCACGGCTTGAAGTAATCAAGCGCTCCATCTGCATCGAAGGTGCCCGTAGGGCGCTTGCCCGTGCTAAGGTGCATTGGGGCAAGATGGATGCGGGAAGCTGGTGAAGGACGGAACGCCGCCGGGCAAGGAGCATCGCGTCTCGGAAGCGTATTATGAGGGAGTCCTGAAGGGTGCCCGCCTTATAGCGGATGAATGCTCCAAAGATGTAATTTTTGAGTAAACTCGCATTTGTGATCCTGTACGCTGCAAACTTGTTCATATGCACTAAGCAACGCTTTTGAATTTAAAATATTACCTTATGTGCGGCCGTTTATCAAATTTGAGAGATGGCAAGTCGTCGGCTTCTGCCCCCATGCCACAAGTGCTGGGGTGTTCGGATAAACATGAGCGCTCTTTTTCCCATTCTTGGGTCCTTCAAGGGAGGCGCTCAACACAACGAACAAGGCAATCAGACTATAATGCTTGAAAACTCTCACTTAGCCATAGAATTATATAATTTTAAATTTCGGCGAAGCCCCTAGTGTTCTAAAGACCGAGTTCCGGGCGCTATCCACGCCTAGGCCGGACAAAGCCGACCCCTCGCTCTAAGCGGCATAAGTCTTTAGGGACTCGAAAACCTCTCGAACAGCGACCAGCTCTCGCCTCATCATGACGGTCAGTTTTAGCTTTCTCTATTGAGGTGCTTAGCCCAGCTCAACTGGGGCACAATCGCAGTAGTTCTCCTAGTGCTACCTTAGCCGATATAACGGAACGTAAGGTACCAAAACATAGGAGCCGGGCAAACCCAACTATTGACCCAAGACATGATTCGGAGCCGATGCATATAATGCTATAAGTTCGTGGTGCCGCACTTGTAAAAGTGTTTGGACTTCTCACACCATGTTGTGCGGTACTTAAGCCCCTGGCGTATTCGCCTGTAACGCCCTCGATGCGACTATATCTCCTACGTGTCGAAGCACGACTTAGAGGCATAACCGCATTGAAAGCAATGTCGCAAGTAAGGCAATCTTCACAACATCCCATGTCAATAGATAATAAAAAGGGGAAGGTACATAGTTGGCTTACACTCGCCACGTCAAGCAAAGTACATAAATAGCATTACATCATCCAATCACTCATGGCCCGACTATGGTGCCAAAATAAAAGATCAACCCAACATGCGACACGGTCCCGATCGCCCCAACTGGGCACCACTACTGATCATCAGGGAAAGACACATAGTAACGGCGTGAGTCCTTGTTGAACTCCCACTTGAGCTCAAGCGCGTCATCTGGAACGGAGTCATCAGGCCCTGCATCTGGTTTGGAAGTTATCTGTGAGCCACAGGGACTCAGCAATCTCGCACCCTCACGATCAAGACTATATAAGCTTATAGGTAAGGCAAGGTAATATGTGGAGTTGCAGCAAGCGACTAGAATATATGGTGGCTAACCTGTTCGCAAAAGAGAGCGAGAAGAGAAGGCAAAGCGCGAACGAATAACTAGAGAACAACTTGCGGCAAGCATTACTCCAACACCGTGTTCACTTCCCGGACTCCGCCGAGAAGAGACCATCACGGTAACACACACAGTTGATTCATTTTAATTAAGTTAAGGTTCAAGTTATCTACAACCGGACATTAACAAATTCCCATCTGCCCATAACCGCGGGCACGGCTTTCGAAAGTTCAAATCCCTGCAGGGGAGTCCCAACTTAGCCCATGACAAGCTCTCATGGTCAACGAAGAATATACCTTCTCCCGAGACATTGCGATCAAACTCGGTATCCCGGTTCTACAAGACACTTCGACAAGTTAAAACAAATCCAGCAACACCGCCCGAATGTGCCGGCAAATCCCGATAGGAGCTGCACATAGCTCGTTCTCATGGCACACTCAGATTGTCCAAACTTCCGGTAGGCCAACCCAGAGTTGCCCCTGGTGGCCATCGGCGGCTGACGAGGTGGATCAACACTCAAAGGAGCACTGGCCCGGGGGGGTTTAAATAAGATGACCCTCGGGCTCCGGAAACCCAAGGGAAAAAGAGGCTAGGTGGCAAATGGTAAAACCAAGGTTGGGCATTGCTGGAGGAGCTTTATTCAAGGCAAACTGTCAAGGGGTTCCCATTATTACCCAACCGCGTAAGGAACGCAAAACCCGGGAACATAACACCGATATGACGGAAACCAGGGCGGCAAGAGTGGAACAAAACACTAGGCTAAAAGTCCGAGCCTTCCACCCTTTACCAAGTATATAGATCCATTAAGATAACAAGATAATAAAATGATATCCCAACAAGAAAATAATGTTCCAACAAGGAACGGTCTCCAATCTTCACCTGCAACTAGCAACGCTATAAGAAGGGCTGAGCAAAGCGGTAACATAGCCAATCAACGGTTTGCTAGGTCATGGTGGGTTAGAGGTTTGAAATGGAAATTTGGGAGGCATGATAAGCAAGTGGTAGGCATCGTAGCATAGGCATAGCAAAAGAGCGAGCATCTAGCAAAGCAAAGATAGAAGTGATTTCGAGGGTATGATCATCTTGCCTGCAAAGTTGTCAGAGTTGACTGGATCCTCGAAAGCAAACTCAACGGGCTCCTCTTTAGCGAACTCGTCTCCCGGCTATACCCAAACAAGACAAACAAGCAAAAAGGACACAATCAACCACGTGCAAAGCTCAAACAACGTGATGCAAACATGGTATGCTATGTGGGATGCGATATGTGATGCATATGCAAGATTTGACAAGGAATGAATGAACTTGGCCTCAACTTGGAAATCCAAGAGTGCCACTGGAAAGGTCAGGTTATTTAGGTAGAAATCGATATAAAGAACACCGGAATCGGAGACACGGTTTGGAAATGGCAAGCAATTCAAATACGGCACCGGTCTGCGATAAACAGCAAGTAGCCATCTAAATGCAACAAGTTAAACATGCTACAGCACCCAAACATGGCAACAAAATACATGGCAGGGATCCATTCATGATTCTTAACAAAAGATGAACACTGAGCTACGGCTAATTCATCCATTAACAGGTTCAAACAAGCATGGCAAAAGTGCAATTGGTAAACAGATCTCAGACTTAGTGGAATTAACACTTGTCTGGAATTTCAGATCAGGTAGCACATTTTGGAGCATGACAACTAGATGTAACAGGGACTGAACATGGAAAAGTAAAGCACGGCATGGAGCTACTCAAAGAGCTTAACAAAAGACCCTTAGTGATCTTGAGCCAAAAGGGATCAGAAACTACAATTGCAAGCATGTGAACATGGCAAAAACATAATCAGATTACAGACTTAGTGAAAAACTGGAACATGCAAAACAGATATCAAGTAGGCATGTTTACGAGCTCGATGCACTCACTACAAAGCATGTCATGACAATCTAAGCATACACCCATCAAGAATACACATTATTCAAGATAGACATCGAAAGAACAACAACAACATAGCATGCATGATCAACTACAACATCCTCGGCAAAATCGCTAACAAGTAGACAATCTGCCCAGATTCAGGAAATAGAAAAAATAGAGCTCGATTGACTCAAGCTAGGTTGCTCCATAATTGCAAAAAAGGCATGGATGGATAGAGCACTACAAAATTAACAAAACATCCTTACTGATGATCCTCAAAAGAAGCACGGATCACTAGGAAACAACATGAACATATGGCATATTGATAAAAACAGATCAAGGACTTAGTGGAATTGCTATGTCCCTGAAATCAGTATTAACAAATGCACCACTTTGCAAGCTTGTGCTAGTCACCACACACATCACAAGAATACATGGATGGCACCTCTGGCAAGATGACAAAGCATATGACAAAACACATGTAGAGCTCAGGGGCATATCATGCACACATTAATCATGGCAATAATGACAAATAGCTATTTGGAGCAACAGATCTGACAATTAACTCAAATAGCACTCTTCCAACAGCATTTCGGGCATCAAGATGAACTCAAATGAAAATGCTGCAATGAGATGAAATGATGTGCTCTCTGAGACAAACATTTTGATATGCTACACACCCAAAACGGATCTACGGATGCAAAGTTACGGCACGATGAAGTTTGCAAAAATATTAGGGTTTTAGGAGAAACTCAACCCTGAGATCTCCAGATCCAGATCTGAGACTGTAGCTGGCACGGACTTCGGGGATGGTCGGGAGCTCGCCGGACTTGACATTCGCCATAGAACTCGAGCTCGCCGGACTACGTAGTTCACCGGAGAGGAAGAAGACGGCCGGGGCGGGTCGACGGCGTGGAGGAGGCGGCGTCGGACGGCGACGTTGCGGCGAGGCACGGCGGAGACGGGGCCGCGCGGTGGTGCGGCGAAGAAGGCGTGGCGGCGCGGAGGCGCGGCGCGGAGGGCGGCTGGCGGGCGGCACACCTCGGGCGGAGGAGATCTGGGCGCGGGGAGGCGGCGACCGGGCCCGGGAGGGTCTCCCGTGGGCCGGGCGGGCCGCGGCGGTGAGGTGGTCGCCGGGCCACGTGGCGCGCTCTGACTCGCTGTGGACGGCGGCGGCGGCTTGTCCGGCGGCGGACGGACATGTCCGGTGGCGGCGGGGATTTTTGGATCTAGGGTTTAGGGGGAGAAGAACCGTGAATTTCGGAGGGGAACCTTTATATAGGCATAGGAGGAGCTAGGAGAGTCCAAATGAGGTGCGATTTTCGGCCACGCGATCGTGATCGAACGCTCTAGAAGATTGAGAGGGTTTTGGTGGGTTTTGGGCCAAAATGGAGGGGTGTTGGGCTGCAACACACACGAGGCCTTCTCGGTCCCTCGGTTTACCGTTGGAGCATCAAACGGAGTCCAAATGGAACGAAACTTGACATGCGGTCTACCGGTAGTAAACCAAGGCCGCTTGGCAAGTCTCGTTCCAATCTGGAAATGTTTAACCCCCACACACGAAAGAAAGGTAGAAATGACCACCGGAGGAGAACGGAGCGCCAGAATGCAAAATTTACAACGGGGAAAATGCTCGGATGCATGAGACGAACACGTATGCAAATGCAATGCACATGATTACATGATATGAGATGCATGACAAAAACAACAACACACGGAGACAAAAACCCGAACCTGAGAAAATAAAATAACTTAACACCGGAAACAGCAAGAGTTGGAGTACATATAGGGTAAATCACATCCGGGGTGTTACAACACTCCACCACTACGAAAGGAACTCGTCCCGAGATCTAGGACTGAAATAACGCCGGGTACTTAGAACGGAGGTGATCCTCGCGTTCCCAGGTGGCTTCACGGTCGGAATGGTGTGAGCACTTGACTTTGAGGAATTTGATTGACTTATTGCGAGTCTTGCGTTCAGTCTCTTCAAGAATAGCAACGGGGTGCTCACGATAAGAGAGATCTTCTTGGAGATCAATGTCTTCGAAGTTGACGGTGCACTCAGGAGTCTTGAAGCACTTGCGGAGCTGAGAGACATGGAACACATCGTGAACATTTGCAAAGTTTGAAGGAAGCTCGAGTTGATAGGCGAGATCACCTCTCTTGCTGACGATCTTGAAAGGTCCAACGTATCTAGGGGCAAGCTTCCCTTTGATACCGAAGCGACGAGTACCTTTCATTGGAGAGACGCGGAGGTAAACATGATCTCCGATCTCGAAAGCCAAATCATGGTGCTTACTATCATAGTAGCTCTTCTGGCGCGATTGCGCTGCTCTGAGGTTATCACGAATGACTTTGCACATTTCCTCTGCCTCTGTGATTAAGTCATTACCCAAAAGCTGACGTTCACCGGTTTCAGACAAGTTGAGAGGGGTACGGCACTTCCTGCCATACAGAATTTCGAATGGGGCCTTGCCTGAACTTGCTTGAAAACTGTTGTTGTAGGAGAATTCAGCATATGGAAGACAATCTTCCCACTTCATGCCGAAGGAGATCACACAAGCCCTGAGCATATCTTCAAGAATCTGGTTGACACGCTCGACTTGACCGCTAGTTTGAGGATGGAAAGCTGTGCTGAAGCGGATGTTGGTGCCCATGGCCTTCTGAAAAGAATCCCAAAACTTGGAGGGAAAGATGCTGCCACGGTCTGAAGAGATCACCTGTGGAATACCGTGCAATGAGAAAATTCGAGAGGTATAGAGCTCCGCCAATTGAGCTGCATTGATAGACTCTTTGATAGGCAGAAAGTGAGCCACTTTAGTGAGTTTGTCGATGACAACGAATATAGCATCGTTGCCACGCTTGGACTTTAGAAACCCAGTCACGAAGTCCATCTCAATGTGGTCAAACTTCCATTCTGGAATAGCAAGAGGTTGGAGGAGACCAGCTGGCCTTTGGTGTTCTGCCTTCACTCTTCTACAAACATCACACTCATTCACGAACTGAGCAATCTCGCGCTTCATTCGAGTCCACTAATAAGCCTGCTTGAGGTCCTGATACATCTTCGTACTCCTAGTGTGGATGGAGAGGAGTGAATTGTGAGCCTCGTTCATGATAACCTTACAAAGATCACCTTTGGGCACAACAATACGATCCTTGAAGAAGAGAGTATCCTTGTCATCAAGGCGGTAGCACTTGTACTTGGGTTGACTCTTGGCAATCCCAATCTTCACCTTCTTCACCATAGCATCAAGAAGTTGGGCTTGGCGAATCTGGTCTTCCAAGGTAGGAGAGACTTGAAGGTTGCCGAGGAAACCTTGAGGAACAACATGCAGATTAAGTTTGCGGAAAGCTTCACAAAGCTCGGGTTGGTAAGGCTTGAGAATCAGACTGTTGCAATAAGCCTTCCTGCTCAATGCATCAGCAATCACATTAGCCTTGCCTGGAGTATACTCGATACTCGAATTATACTCTTGAATCATTTCGACCCAGCGAGTCTGCCTGAGGTTGAGATTAGGCTGAGTGAAGATGTACTTGAGACTCTTGTGGTCAGTGAAGATGTCCACTTTTCTTCCCAATAAGAGGTGTCTCCAAGTCAAAAGAGCATGCACAACTGCCGCCAACTCGAGGTCATGAGTGGGGTAGTTCTTCTCGTTGGGCTTCAACTGGCGAGAGGTATAAGCCACAACTTTCTTCTCTTGCATCAACACTGCACCAAGACCTTGAAGAGAGGCATCGCAGAAGACCTCGAACGGTTTGGATTCATCAAGAGGAGTCAGAACTGGAGCAGTGACCAATTTCTCTTTCAAAGTGTTGAAAGCGATGTCACATTCCGGAGACCAAACGTACTTGACGTGTTTCCGGAGAAGGTTTTAAAGAGGCTTCGCGATCTTTGAAAAGTTCTCAACGAACCTTCGACAGTAGCTTGCGAGACCGAGGAAGCTACGGAGTTGCTTCACGTTCTGAGGTGGTTCCCAATTCACAATTGCAGACACCTTCTTAGGATTCACCGCAATGCCCTTGGCAGAGATGATATGCCCAAGATAAACAACCTCATCGAGCCAAAATTCGCACTTTGAGAACTTGGCGTAGAACTGGTGTTCCCTGAGCTTATCGAGTACCAAACGCAAGTGCTTGGCATGATCTTCCTTGTTCTTCGAAAAGACCACAATGTCGTCGAGATAGACCAAAACGAAATCATTGGTGTAGGCGTTGAAGATGAAGTTCATCATGCGAGAGAAAGTCGGAGGAGCGTTGACGAGGCCAAAAGACATGATAGTGTATTCATATGAACCATAGCTTGTCCTGAAGGACATCTTGGGAATATCTTGCTCATGGATTCGAATCTGGTGATAACCCATGCGGAGATCAAGCTTGGAGAATACTTGGGCACCTTTGATTTGTTCGAACAGCTCGTTGATGTTGGGAAGTGGGTACTTGTTCTTGATAGTCTTCTTGTTCAATGGACGGTAGTCAACACAAAGTCGGTCCGTTCCATCCTTCTTCTTCACAAAAAGTACTCTGCAACCCCATGGAGAGGAACTAGGTCGGATGAGACCCATTCGCTCTTAAATATCGAGTTGCTTTTTCAGCTCCTTTAACTCTTCAGGTCTGACCTTGTAAGGACGCTTGCAAACCGGTTTCGTGCCAGGCTCATGATCGATGACGAATTCAACTGGCCGGTGCGGAGGCATTCCTGGAAGCTCTTCTGGAAAGACGTCTTGATATTAGCAAACGACTGGAATTTGAGAGATGGCATCCAGTTCACCCTTCTCATTGAGAGAAAACAGACGGATTGTATTATCCCGAGCAGCAAAGACAATTACATCCTCAGACGAATGAGTCAATTGAATCTGCCTGGCTGCACAATCAAGCTGAGCCTTGTGCTTAGAAAGCTAATCCATCCTGAGAATAAGATCAATATCCGAGTTACCAAGAACCATTAGAGAAGCCAGAAACTTGAAATCACCCATCATGATAGAAATATCCGGAACCTCGTGGTTAGCGAGCAAACATTTACCCGGAGAGACAACTGCTAACGATTTATGCATAACTTGGGAAGTCAACTCATGCTTAGATGCAAAAGGTCTCGAGATGAAACAATGTGATGCACCAGTGTCAAAAAGTACTTTTGCAGGGACATCATTAACAGGAAGGTTACCCATGATGACATCAGGCGAGTCCTCTGCCTGAGCTACATTCAACAAGTTGACCTTGGCATGCTTGGGGTTATGCTTGACCATAGCTGTACTTGCCGATCTCACAGGAGGAGGAGGAGGGAGACGCCTCTGGTTGAAGCACTTGTTGGCATAGTGACCCTTCTGTTGGCACTTGTTGCACGTGACCTCTGAAAGCGGACGGTGATACGGAGCACTCGATCTTGGAGCTTGAGACGAAGTCTTGTTCTGAAAGCCAGGGTTGGGTGGGTGGGATGATCCACTGCCACCTTTGCCCTTCTGATACGGATGCCGGAACGGAGGAGGAGGAAGCCAATACTTCTACTGCTTGGCCACTAGAGTAGATGAAGAAGGAGTAGCATCTCTGACTCGCTTCTTGGAAGCATCACACTTCACTTGAGCAGTCTCTTGCTTCAATGCCATGTTGTAGAACTCATCGTACCTCAAGGGCTCAAAGAGAACAAGAGCTAGCTGGATTTCTTCTCTGAGACCACCCCTGAACTGGTATATCATGCTCTTCTCGTCAGGGACGTCCTGCTTAGCAAAGCGGGCGAGCTTCTGAAACAACTTGTTGTAGCCATAGACAGACAAAGAGCCTTGCTTCAGGTTGCGGAATTCCTCACGCTTGCTTTCAACCACGCTCTGAGGAATATGATGAGCTTTGAAGTCTTGACGGAATTCATCCCAGGTAATCACATGGCCTCCTCTGGAATCCTTGTACTGCTGGAACCATTCTGCAACTTGGTCTTTGAGTTGGAAGGAAGCAAACTTGACAAAGTCCTCAGGCCCGACGTTACTGCACTCGAAATGCTTGCATAAGTCCACAAGCCAATCGTCAGCATCAGTTGCCTCAACACAATTGCTGAAGGTCTTTGGCTGGTTAGCAAGGAACTGGTTGAGTGTAGCAAAGTGATTCTGATTGTTGCCCTGGTTGCCTTGGTTGCCTTGGTTCGCTTGATTGCGCTCTTGAAGAATTTGCATGATCAACTGCGTGTTGAATTGGTAGCGGCCATCACAGCTTGCCATGCCTCCGGAGGAGGAGAAGGTGGTGGCGGATCCTGATTCTGATTCTGATTGCTGCTCTTAGAGGGAGCCATCCTGAAGAGGGTGACATCCGTTAGCACATTGACAGATAAATTTGAAGCTGAATCAAGAGGGTTGAAATTGCAACATATAGTCTTCACATCCGAACATAAGAACGAACGCATTCCACTTGAAATGGTCACATATCCATAAATTGAGAAGCCACTTAGAATTTAGGTAGAGGAATAAATCAACAAGGTATGGAGCAAGAACGAATACTCAGTAAGAAATCCCAATCTCAAACCAAATATCCGTGGAAGAAGAGCTAGAACTACAAGAATTCCCACCTATGAAACTCCCTAACCTTTCCGGTTATGCAATCAGGTGTTGGGGATACAGGGGAAGCATAATATCTCACCCAAATCTAGCAAATCCTACATCCAGTTGTATCCATCCTTCAACACATAACTGAGAAAAACTTCGGAAACCATCTACCTCAACCTTAGAAAAGCATCTGTTGTACGAGTTATGGCAATACTCCCGAACTCCCGCCCCAGTACTGGGTGGCGTCGAGGTTATCTCACCAACAACTACATAAAAGAGATTTTCGATGTCGGCGAACTAAACTCAGGTATTCCAGAACTGGAACGATAAAATTGGGACGACAACACCTCGGAGCTCAACTCCCTAGGACACTGCCACAACCCCGAAATGACAGGAGGCACCAAGAACAATGTTCTCGTCACAAAACCATCAGAATGATTCCAAGATACCCGCGTGATCCTAAATTTTTTTAGTGAAATTTGAGAAGAGAAGAGTCAAAACTCTACGTCAGGATGCCTTACCAGAGCGATGAAGGGACTGGGGAGTAAAAAGAATTCCCAAACTCTCCGATATATAATTCCTAAATGACTCAAAACATTTTTCTAGACTCAACAACGGCTGCTAATAACGATCAAGTAGTGGGGGCTCCTAAGGTCGGGGAAGGCTCTGATACCAACTTGTAACGCCCTCGATGCGGCTATATCTCCTACGTGTCGAAGCACGACTTAGATGCATAACCGCATTGAAAGCAATGTCGCAAGTAAGGCAATCTTCACAACATCCCATGTAAATAGATAATAAAAAGGGGAAGGTACATAGTTGGCTTACACTCGCCACGTCAAACAAAGCACATAAATAGCATTACATCATCCAATCACTCATGGCCCGATTATGGTGCCAAAATAAAAGATCAACCCAACATGCGACACGGTCCCGATCGCCCCAACTGGGCACCACTACTGATCATCAGGGAAAGACACATAGTAACGGCGTGAGTCCTCGTCGAACTCTCACTTGAGCTCAAGCGTGTCATCTGGAACGGAGTCATCAGGCCCTGCATCTGGTTTGGAAGTAATCTGTGAGCCACAGGGACTTAGCAATCTCGCACCCTTGCGATCAAGACTATATAAGCTTATAGGTAAGGCAAGGTAATATGTGGAGCTGCAGCAAGCGACTAGCATATATGGTGGCTAACCTGTTCGCAAAAGAGAGCGAGAAGAGAAGGCAAAGCGTGAACGAATAACTAGAGAACAACTTGCGGCAAGCATTACTCCAACACCGTGTTCACTTCCCGGACTCCGCCGAGAAGAGACCATCACGGTAACACGCACAGTTGATTCATTTTAATTAAGTTAAGGTTCAAGTTATCTACAACCGGACATTAACAAATTCCCATCTGCCCATAACCGCGGGCACGGCTTTCGAAAGTTCAAATCCCTGCAGCAGAGTCCCAATTTAGCCCATGACAAGCTCTCACGGTCAATGAAGGATATACCTTCTCCCGAGACATTCCGATCAGACTCGGTATCCCGGTTCTACAAGACATTTCGATAAGTTAAAACAAATCCAGCAACACCGCCCGAATGTGCCGACAAATCCCGATAGGAGCTGCACATATCTCTTTCTCAGGGCACACTCATATTGTCCAAACTTCCGGTAGGCCAGCCCAGAGTTGCCCCTGGTGGCCACCGGCGGCTGACGAGGTGGACCAACACTCAGAGGAGCACTGGCCCGGGGGGTTTAAATAAGATGACCCTCGGGCTCCGGAAAACCAAGGGAAAAAGTGGCTAGGTGGCAAATGGTAAAACCAAGGTTGGGCATTGCTGGAGGAGCTTTATTCAAGGCGAACTGTCTAGGGGTTCCCATTATTACCCAACCGCGTAAGGAATGCAAAATCCGGGAACATAACACCGATATGACGGAAACTAGGGCGGCAAGAGTGGAACCAAACACTAGGCTAAAGGGCCGAGCCTTCCACCCTTTACCAAGTATATAGATGCATTAAGATAACAAGATAATATAATGATATCCCAACAAGAAAATAATGTTCCAACAAGGAACGGTCTCCAATCTTCACCTGCAACTAGCAACGCTATAAGAAGGGCTGAGCAAAGCGGTAACATAGCCAATCAACGGTTTGCTAGGACATGGTGGGTTATAGGTTTGACATGGAAATTTGGGAGGCATGATAAGAAAGTGGTAGGCATCGTAGCATAGGCATAGCAAAAGAGCGAGCATCTAGCAAAGCAAAGATAGAAGTGTTTTCGAGGGTATGATCATCTTCCCTGCAAAGTTGTCAGAGTTGACTGGATCCTCGAAAGCAAACTCAACGGGCTCCTCGTTAGCGAACTCGTCTCCCGGCTCAACCCAAACAAGACAAACAAGCAAAAAGGACACAATCAACCACGTGCGACGCTGAAACAACATGATGCAAACATGGTATGCTATGCGGGATGCGATATGTGATGCATATGCAAGATTTGACAAGGAATGAATGAACCTGGCCTCAACATGGAAATCCAAGAGTGCCACTGGAAAGGTGAGGTGATTTCAGTTGAAATCGATATAAAGAACACTGGAATCGGAGACACGGTTTGGAAATGGCAACCAATTCAAATATGGCACCTGTCTGCGATAAACAGCAAGTAGCCATCTAAATGCAACAAGTTAACCATGCTACAGCACCCAAACATGGCAAAAAAATACATGTCGGGGATCCATTCATGATTCTTAACAAAAGATGAACACTGAGCTACGGCCAATTCATCCATTAACAGGTTCAAACAAGCATGGCAAAAGTGCAATTGGTAAACAGATCTCAGACTTAGTGGAATTAACACTTGTCTGGAATTTCAGATCAGGTAGCACACTTCGGAGCATGAAAACTAGATGTAACAGGGACTTACCATGACAAAGTAAAGCATGGCATGGAGATACTCAAAGAGCTTAACAAAAGTCCCTTAGTGACCTTGAGCCAAAAGGGATGAGAAACTACAATTGCAAGCATGTGAACATGGCAAAAACATAATCAGATTACAGACTTGGTGAAAAACTGGAACATGCAAAACAGATATCAAGTAGGCATGTTTACAAGCTCGATGCAGTCGCTACAGAGCATGTCATGACAATCTAAGCATACACCCATCAAGAATACACATTATGCAAGCTAGACATGGCAAGAACAACAACATAGCATGAACGGATCAACTACAACATCCTCGGCAAAATCACTAACAAGTAGACAATCTGCCCAGATTCACGAAATAGCAAAAGTAGAGCTAGGTTGCTCCATAATTGCAAACAAAGGCATGGATGGATAGGGCACTACAAGATTAACAAAACATCCTTACTGATAATCCTCAATAGAGGCACGGATCACTAGGAAACAACATGAACATATGGCATATTGATAAAAACAGATCAAGGACTTAGTGGAATTGCTAAGTCCCTGAAATCAGTATTAACAAATGCACCACTTTGCAAGCTTGTGCTAGTCACCACACACATCACAAAAATACATGGATGGCACCTCTGGAAAGATGACAAAGCATATGACAAAACACATGTAGAGCTCAGGGGCATATCATGCACACATTAATCATGGCAAAAATGACAAATAGCTATTTGGAGCAACAGATCTGACAATTAACTCAAATAGCACTCTGCCAACAGCATTTCGGGCATCAAGATGAACTCTAATGAAAATGATGCAATGAGATGAAATGATGTGTTCTCTAATACGAACATTTTGATATGCTACACACCCAAAACGGATCTATGGATGCAAAGTTACGGCACGATGAATTTGCAAAAATATTAGGGTTTTGGGAGAAAGTCAACCCTGAGATATACAAATCCAGATCTGGCACTGTAGCTGGTACGGACTTCGAGGATGGTCGGGAGCTCGCCGGACTTGACGTTCGCCGGAGAACTCCAGCTCGCCGGACTATGTAGTTCACTGGAGAGGAAGAAGACGGCCGGGGCGGGTCGACGGCATGGAGGAGGCGGCGCTGGACGGCGACGTT